>NW_009725509.1:0-1868 GCF_000703405.1 Apaloderma vittatum
TGGTATGTGTTAGTCAAAATGCACACGGTCACTGAATGAAGTAAACCAATAACTGAGGGACGGAAACTATATATTCTGAAACTGCTGTTTCACTGCTTGCAAACGAGCCAGCAAAGAAGAGCAATTATTTTTATGTGCAATCTATGCCAAGCTCTTAACAGACAGTAAAAGTTTTAAAAAAGAATATGAGACAATAACAGAAATAAGGGACATTACAACTGATCCAAGTCTCAGTTACACAAAGGACTTTCCAACTACCTTGTCAGCTGACAACTAGACTGTGAGCCTTAATTTTCTGCTCTCATTTAAGAGGTGCCCTGTTCTTAGCCAGGACTAGCTGCCATCATCTTCTCTTCCACCCTCGCTGTTTGCAGCTGCTGTTGAAAGTGCTGTAGCAATTTCAGTGGAAGTCCAACCCTTTGAAAGCCGGTGCATGTAGTAACTACTTTGGCAAGCTCCCAGAATTTTCTATAAGTACAAAGCTGACGTTGACATAAAATAACATGTAACTCTTTATTTAGCAGGAAAATCCTGAATGGTATTTTAAGGGACAAAACAAAGTGATCTTACTAAGCGAGTGGCACCTCTTCCTCCTCATTTGAGGTTAAGGCCATCCTGAAACATCTATAGAATCTAGGAGACTCACCCAAAAAGTATAAAGGATTTTCCACTGTATAAAACAAACGTTATTGTCAGTTTATCCTGAAGACAGACAGACATTAAAATAAGGAAAGTCTCCTTCTAGGCATATGAGACAAGAAGACAGATACGATATTAAGAGAAAAGGTGAAAATTGAATCATCAGAGGGGAAAAGCATGCTTTTTTACACTACACGTAATTAAATAAATAACTGAGATGCTCACTGACCTAAAGGATCAGTAAGGTCAACAGCTTAGTAAGACTTGGGAGTTTCAGACATTTATATAGGCACTAAAAATTTCCATGGTTACTTCTGATAGTATTAAGCATTTATAAAGCACGTTAATCCTTACATTTCAGGTGTGACATGCGTGCTTGTCGCTAAGGGTTAAGACGGAATGTGATCACTCTAAGCACCAGGAATAGTGGATTAGATGCCCAAACTTTTTATGCTAATTCCAGTGCTGGAACAGACTATCTTTCTGCTTTCACTGGCTCGTTTCTTCTCTGCGAGCTGTATGTTGGTGGGGTGTGAGAAGGCTTGTGAGCGCCACTGACATTGCAGTTTATGCTAACGGCAATCAAACGTGAAAATGCATGTGCAAAGTACCTAAATGATTGTGTGGCCTAGGCTAGAGAAAGGTGAAAATAAAAAACTATGATAGACAAATTCTTTCCAAATTTGTTTTAAAAAAGGACACATCCCAAAAGTAAAATGGAAACTTTCTTAGCAAGGACACCAAAGTTAGAGAGAGAGTAAGTAGCCTTCCAGAATAATAAACCAACAAAAGACACACTGTGGGTGAAACGAATTAACATAATCTTTGAAATTCTTGGAATACATTAAGGACATTTAGAAGCTGGCAAAAAGGAAATTGAAAATTAACATAAAATTCTAACAGAAGGAGACAGGCAGTTATCACTCAGAGGGAACGCTCATACAATGCCTTTCAACTCAGGAGGAAAAGTAGTAAACCCTTTTTCCACAATTAGCAGCAAATTCTGCCAAACTGGTATTCATACAGCACAAAAGTGCAACTTCTGTTACTAAGCTGTACAGGAAGAGAATAAACCTCATTCTTCTAACATCCAAGACCACTAACAAAATTCACTAGACTTGCATCTGCTTGACAGTAGGAAAGATTTCAGCACAAAGGCTGGGCATGTTTACTAAGGGAATAACGAGAAGTGGGAGCTGGGGCGGGGGGGGGCGTCGGGGGTTGGAAAA
>NW_009725509.1:1899-12527 GCF_000703405.1 Apaloderma vittatum
AAGCCATGGCAAAACAAGGCTTGTTTCTTAAGTCAGCACCATGACATTAGATCTTCTCAGTGAGGACACATACTGCTCCACAAATAGGTCTATAACATCAGCTGGAATTCCCCAAGTGGAATTAGACTGAAATGTATGTGCATGGAGAGAAATGTTCAAAACTCATTCAGCATGACAGGACACACATCAATGACACCCTTGGATCTGACCACAGTTCTGGTGTAAATGGCAGCTCTGGGGTTCTGTGGCCACAGTCTGCACCTCAATGCAATCTCCACTCACAAGAAGGGCTGAGAAGCCCTCTGGTGCATTCCAAGGGAGGCTGAGCACAAAACTAAATGAGAAATCCTTACATTGGTCTGAGGTGGCTTCTGTTACAGCTTAGCCCATACGCAAGAAAAAACGTGTCATCCAGCACAGCAAAAGACAACCAGCATGAACAAATAAATTGAGAACGAGCACCAACAATGTCATAGAATGGCCTAGGCTGGAAGGGACCTTAGGGATCATCCAACCTCCCTGTCATGGGCAGGGACACCACCTCTTGACTAGACCTGGCAACACATTGGGACCGAGTGGGAATCGAACCCGCGACCTCGGTGTTGATCCTTATTGCCAGCCCCGCGCTAAAACCACTGAGCTAACTGGCCCCCAAGTCATTGCCAGATTCACTTTGGCCAGCCAAAGAACAAAAGTAAGGAGTCAGTTTGTCAATCTACACATCTCTGCACTGATGTACAAAACGAATTCCTACAAAAAAAAAATGGCATAGAATCACAGAATGTTCAGAGTTGGAAGGGACCTCTGGACATCATCTAGCCCAACCGCCCTGCCAGAGCAGGTTCATCTACAGCAGGTTGCACAGGATGGCATCCAGGCAGATTTTGAAAGTCTCCAGAGAAGGAGACTCCACACTCTCTTCTGGGCAGCCTGTGCCAGGGCTCTGTCACCCTCACAGGAATTTCCTATGTTCAAGTTTGTGCCCATTACCTCTTGTCCTGTCACAGGGCACCACGGATAAAAGACTGGCCCCATCTTTTTGACACTCAGTCTTTAAGCATTGATAGGATCCTGCCTCAGCCTTCTCTAGACTAAAAAGCCCCTATAGTCTCCTAATCATCTTCACAAACAGTGTGAAGGTGTGCCTAGGTGGCCAAGAAGGCCAACGGCATCCTGGCTTGTATTAGAAATTCTGTGACCAGCAGAAGAAGGGACGTGATTGTCCCTCTGTACTCAGCACTGGTTAGGCCGCACCTTGAATGCTGTGTTCAGTTTTGGTCACCTCAGTATAAGAGAGATCTCGAGGTGTTGGAGTGAGTGCAGAAGAGGGCAACAAAGCTGGTGAAGGGCCTGGAGAACAGACCTTATGGGGAGCGATTGAGGGAGCTGGGTCTGTTCAGTTTGACGAAGAGGAGGCTGAGGGGGGATCTCATCATGCTCTACAATTACTTGAAAGGACATTGTAGAGAGGCTGGTGCTGGTCTCTTCTCACAGGGAATTAGGGACAGAACTAGGAGGAATGGTTTCAAGTTGCAACAGGGCAGGTTTAAGCTGGACATTAGGAAGAAATTCTTCATGGAAGGAGTGGTCAGACCCTGGAACAGACTGCCCAGGGAGGTGGTTGAGTCGCCATCCCTGGATGTGTTCAAGTGTCGCTGAGATGTGGTGTTGGGTGATGTGGTTTAGGGGTGAACTTGTAGTGTAAGGTCAATGGTTGGACTCGATGATCCCAAGGATCTTTTCCAACCTGAATTGCTCTATGATTCTATGAACCAGGGAGCCCAGAACTGGACACAGTACTCCACATGCAGCCTCACCAGGGTTTACTAAGGCAGTAGAGAAATTTGCTAGCTTAGACAAGAAATCATCATGAAAAATTCCCTTACAGCGTGATTATATTGTGCATGCAGCCTGGAGTGAAGTCCTGTTGAATTTGTCAGCCCATCTCTTTGCACAAAAGAAGCCTACTCTGTGTTCAGACCCTGCACTGAAAGAGACGAGATGTACAGCAAATCTGCTGTGGTTATTTACAGAGAAGCTGACGGAGTAGCTGATAAATACCGTTAGCATTCTGCTACAAATTGACTTGAGGTTTGTTCCAGATGATTCCTGAGGCTCTCTAACACACGCTGCTGGCTGAATCCAAATGGGCAGTGACTGCCAGCGCAGAGGCAAAGGACAGAACCAAGCCACAAGCCAAAGCCATCTAGGTCAGCGACGGGAGAAAAATAACTGACTCAGGAATTATATTTCATCATTTGCCTGACTGTTTGCGACAACTCCGTAAAGATTGGAGGTGTCTTTCAGCAATTGCTACAACTTTCTTTTTGTTATTTCATACTAATGACTCGGTTAAACTGCAAATACAAGATCCCATAAAAATCAGTTAAAGGTCAGGGAACCATGGTGTTAACTTCAGAGGGGCTGATCCTTTCAAGGCCTGAGAAAGAGAGTATGTTATATGCCTGGGCTTTAGCAGTTTGGGCAGGAAGACTGCAGATTCAGACCTAAAATTGCAAGTGTAATATAAATATATCCTTTCAAGAGGTCAAACTTTAAAACTCTATGTCCATATACTTGAACACACACACACACACAAAAGATGAAAATCTACAGGAAGCAATCAAAAATGGAGACTTGGGAAATAGCGAATTTTATCATTGATACCAAGACCTACAACCTCCTACCTGCAAGCTTGCTTAAGAATACAAATGAAAATACTGGCATGTATGCTAAACCCACATCACAACGCTTTCTTAATAATAATAATAATAATACTAGTAATAATGATAAACACGATTGAACATAAGCCTGATACTTACTTTTCCTCTGCAAGCAACTGCATGGATTAAATCTTGAATTGAAATAATATTTGAAAGTTACAAAAATGTTTAAAAACATAGAATTTTCAGTGCAGTTCCCATTTTTCATCTCTAAATGCAGTTAGTATCAAAAGACACAGGAACTCACAGTTTCGAAATTACCTCCTTCCTGAAACCGCTTCTTCTTGAGCTCCAATAATTAGAGGTTGGCTAATCTTCAGAAACAGGAAATACTTCTCGTTTTATAATCCACTACTTAGTCAGGCTGAAAACTCATAATGTTATATATTTCTATACCTCTAGTGCTTTTTCTCAGACTGAAGGGATTTCACCTGATAATAAGTATAAAAAAAAATACAGTAAGTTCTACTGTATAATAGTAAAATACTCTATAGTATATAGTATAATTAATACTCTATAATAATAATAATAGGCAAGTGGAGAACTGGCTACAAGCAATAAAAGGCAGATTCTACCCAGGGAAGCAGCAAATTAGACAACTTGTGGTGGGCTTCATCTCATCTAGTTTTAGATTAACGCAGCAGGGAGGTCCATATCGGCATCAGCCTTCTGGATTAACTTTCTAGTCGGCGGATACACAAAGCAAAGCCCACACCAACCCTGTACAATGACTCATCCTCTACAGCCCGGCATTTTTGCACGAACCAACAAGAACTGCAGAACGTGGAAGTAGCTCGCTATCGCTTAAAGTCAATTATAAGCTCTACCTTTAAATAGTATTAACGGGAAAGTAGAAAAGACTGGTATAAGTAATGCAGTCACTATACCACTGCACCTTCTAAATAATGCAGAATTTATCCTCACTCACTGCCTTGTTAGATTGGCTGCACTAAAACAAAACCTCCCAAACAGTGACTTTAGGAAGCTACACAAATTTCCTTCGCTACAGTCACTGACTAAGAAATACTATCTCTACAGTGCAACGGGTCTTTTATGAACTATATGGTCAGTTATAGGTTAATTATGAAGTAAGTTGAAACAAAATCCTTTGAATTTCTTGGCATAAATTATACTTTTCAGTTTTGCTCAGCAAAGATTTCTGAACTATTGCAAGAAAAATCATTATTATACTAATTAGGAATCCTCTGTGGATTAAAATCTCTGGAAGTCTCTGTAATCCTTCTAAGGGCTAAACATATTTTCATTGTGTTGCATTAGTATTCTGACTCTTAGGCACAAAAAGAAACCTTTAATCTCCTCGTGCCCTAGGGATCCATCATTGTGCAGCGATACTTCAAATGGTCTCCACCTAAGCATTTTAAGACATATTACTGAATAAGATAATCTGATCCTGAACCTTGGCTTCTCTTCATTGGCATCTGCAATCAGCACTAGCAGGATAAATCCATGCAAAACCTCCATCAAAAAATATGTAGGAACATTTTGCTTACACGTCCCCGGACACAACGACATCAAACTTCTGTTCAGGGTACTCAGGATGACTACACTGGTCCCCTCAAAATATGCATTTCATAGAATCATGGATTCATAGAACAGCCTAGGCTGGAAGGGACCTTAGAGATCATTTTAATCCAGCCTCCCTGCTGCCAGGGACACCACCTCTCGACTAGATCAGGCAACACATGGGGACCGAATGGGAATCGAACCTGTGACCTTAGCGTTGTTAGTGCTATGCTCTGCTGACTGAGCTAACAGCCCCCTAAATTTCCCAACTCTACATCCATGTAAATTTTTCTACTGTGTGACTAGAGGTAGAGCTTGCTATCACAAACCTAGGTTTGGCCCAATAACTGAAGGCATCTTAAAAAATTTACTGTATGTCATAGGCTGTATCACAATATTCACATACAGCTTTGCTCACACTGACCAAGGACCACTCCTTGGCACAACGGCAGTTTTCTTCTCCCAAAGGTGTTACCCACAGGGCAGATTTAAGATTTAATCTTGAATGGTCAGAAAACCCACTCAGGGGCCATAACAAGTAATCACGTAAACGAAGTCAGTACTTAATTCCTGACGTCCAACCATAATAGCACAACCAACAGTTGCTCAGGCAGGCAAAATACGATCGCAGGGAAAGGCTGCCTATGGACCATGCAGTCGGTAACACAGGGATTCCCTGTTTTTCTGCATGTTGAACACCACGGGAAGGAGGTCTGCATACGCATCCACTCCCTTCAGACTTTTTAACTGGAGGCACGGTCACATCACAGAGCCTGCCGGGGAAGGTGTAAAGTGGGAAGAACTAGGCTGCATGTCACAACGTACGTCACATCAAATGAAGAATGAAAGCAGGGGTAATTTGGCTTCTAGTTGGAAGTGCTGATTAGAGTGTCACATCTAATAATCATCCTTGTTACTGGAAAACTATCGAAATAAGCACCTTTCATAGCATTTCGGAGTCAGGTCATTTCCAAGTGCCACTATGTATGACACAACAGAGAAAAAAAAAAAAAAATCACTCTTCTGACAATTTATATCTTTCCCATAGACTTGCACGCCTCTAAAGAAGATGGAAACACAATGACATTTCACTACTTCCTACAATGGAGAAATTTTTGTTCTCAACTGCTAATGCGTTTGCACCATAACACTGTGACCCACGAAGTGCACGCACACCCTAGCGCATCTGTTCAGTGGCATCACGTCCCACCCTGGCTGAGCGATTCAAAAAGTATGTCAGAGAAATAATTATTAAAAGACACATCTTAGGATCCATTCTCAGCAGCTGATACACATAGGTGATTTTTATGGATTCTGTACGTATCAGAGGACAGGATTTCACAGCGACAGCAGATCAAAAGAACCAGTTTGAGAAGCTTCTTGTGAAGTAATACAAAAGGGAGAGTAAAATAAGCAAATCAGCAGCAGCTGGCTATCTGTCTTTGTGCAGAAAGGCATAAATGCAGAGCAATCCCCGAAACCAACAGCTACTCTGGTGGAGAAGCAGGCCCAAGGAATGCAAAGAAAGCTCTGTGAATAATAAGCACCTAACAGAATTGATGGGAAATGCCAGAATAAATTAAACAGTCTTCAGGGTTATAGAAGAAAACAAGAAACCTAATAAAACTGACTGAGCTAGGGGGATGAAAAAAATGAATAGAAGAGTCAGTCTCCACAAACAAGCCACAGGCCACCCCACAGAAGCACTTAAATTTCTACCTGAATGGATCAGTCAATGGAAGGTCTGCAACTAAGAGAAAGAAACTGCAACACTGCAGCCCACCATCCACCACCGTTTTCATAATTACCTTCCCTGCAGGCCAGTCTGATTCACTGGCTACTGCCTCTTAAAAGATGTAATAGAATTAATTGTTTTAAAAAGGAAAATATCTACTGAGAAGAAGATAAGAAAAATTCAAAACCACAAGATGCATCGAAACAAATTGTTGAGGTGCCTATCTCATGAGATGACAAAGTTGGTTAATAACGGCTAGTAATTAATGCAATCATTAATATAAATAGTTAATAGTGGGCTCAAGTCATGGCCACAAGTTTTGTTCTTCTTCCAGTCGGTCAGACACTGTGCTACACATTTAAAAAAAAAATTCTAACAATCATTTACATTTCGCTTTGTCATTAATCAATCCTATTTAACCTAAAACAGGATTCAGAGACCACCATCATTTTGCCGTGACAGAGCGGTCAGCCATCTTAATAGAATCGATTAACAACATGATGAAATACAACAGGCTGCAAATGTTCTCCAGTCGTCACCATTAGCCGTGCAGCAAGATGTAAAACAGACCCATCAACAGCAACTCATTGGCAGTCAGGAGAGCTCAACAAAAATGCAAGCTCCTCACTAGGTATTGCAACAAATAATTTGGAATTACAAAGTATGACAAACATAGCATGAAAAAAAATGTGTTGGACAGCCGCTTCGACACTCTACGGTAACGATGCGTAACTTTTGTTATGATGTAGAACTAATAACTTATACATCACACTGGGGATCTGTGAAAATTTTGATTATAAATGGCAAGGGCCCCAAACCATAATAATTAAGTAGTAATTAAAGTCACTTGATTAACTTACTTTCCATTTACAACTGCATTTCAGCTCAGAAGCTTTGGGATGTAACACACGCTCTTGGAAGTCTTATTCCTGAAGAAAACTGTAATTCGGCTATTGCCTTCCTCTGTAGTTTTAATGCTGAATTTCTCTACAGGAGTTTTCCAGCTCCCACTTAACTCTGCTAGAATAATGTGCTCCGCAGACACGTTGCTCCCTCCTCTCCATCTTTTGCCTCGCTGCTCCCAGTCTACTCTCACTTTTCTCTCTGACACCTCAGGGTTTTGTCTCTTAAATTAAGAGCTTTTCAAGCAGCAAGCCAGTTGCAACCGCAGTGCTATAGGATCAGGGGAAGGGAAGATGACACGTAAGCGTAAGCCAGTAAATGTCACAGCTCAGCAACGTGTCATGGCCAGGTGGGGAGGCCAGGGTGGACCATGACATGCAAGCAGAATAACCAAGAGAAAACTCACAGATTTTCACTTCAGCAGAACAACACACCAGTTTTGTTTGGCTTACTCAATGCTATGTATTGGAATTAAATACCAGATGCATCTTCTCACCTTCAGTTCTAACGCAGCCAGGGTCAACAGCAGCACAGCACAACTTGTGCTGAAATCTCAGTGGTGTGCAGCAGAAGAGACAAGTCTCCAGATCAACAGCCAAATGTATTTTCCATGGAAATCTCACATATTTATCAAAAACATAGGTCCACGAACTATATATTTAGCTACTCTCTTTTCCCTGTGTTTCCTCTACGTACAGAGGATGCTGCCTGGTTTTATTGTGCCTGGCCATCATCGCTCTTCTGCATGGCAAGAACAAACTTCTCTGCCCTTCTGCAAGGGTTCAGCTTTCTAATGCCATCCGGTACATAACACCTTCTGTTGGGTTGGATCGGACTCTTCTTCCCTCATAAAATACGCTTTCTGGGTGTCAGGATGGCCACAGGTACTGGTCCACTCCATCAGCATGAGAATGAGTATGGTAGCCTTCTGACCAGCATGTCACAGTGACATCTGAGAGTCCCCAAATTTCTCAGGACTGAGAGAGAGGAAGAGACTGACTTTGAAAAAACACCACTTTTCATGAACCACTTATCATCAGCAAGTTTTTAATGAAAATAACAAAAACCTGGCTTCCCCTGTGGAGCAGCTTTGAATTTCTTTGCACAGTCTCAAGGACTGCCCTTTGGAAAAGATTCTCCTTAATGGTTAGAATAACGTAGCAGAGGTGTTCAGGATGGGTGTCAAAATTCAGGCAATCATGTAATCAGCCCGATTTTTTCAAAAGACTATGAACTGACAGCTCATTTCAAAGTTACTTTTGAAAAATGTGGCAATTTTAGGCCAGATCAATGAAAAAAAACCACCAGTTTACTTCCATGGAAAAACATCAGGTCTTTATTTAGGTACCTGTGTTTAGGCATCTGTGACTGAACGCTGTCATCTTACGCTTAGTAAAAAACCCAACCAACCAAAAAGAACACTGTACGAAAACAGCTGCTTGAAGCTCTGGGAAATTTATTTTTCAGAAAACTTTTTTTTTCAACAGGCATTTTTAAGAGCAAGCAGTCATTTCCAGGTGTTCCACTCATTCAATTAGTAGTACTCAACCACAGACATTTTATTTTAAACTACTTAAAAGGGCAGTTTGCCTCATCTTTACAGATGAAGCATCTTTTTCAGTTTGCTTGTATCGATCAAAGTGACCTCCACATTGAGTCACATTCTTGACATACCTCTCCCCCAGAGGGTGATCACAATTTCAGGACAGACTTTCCAGCTCTTTCATATGTTTACTTCTACAGAACGTACTGCAGCAGCATAATACCAAGCAAGGACCACAGTTGCTTCTTAACCATTTAAAAGCTACAAGACCGTGGAAGTGCATATAACCCGTAATCCTCACGACATGCATGTGATGCTCTCAGCTGCACGACCTTAGCAGTAAAGTATAAAGGGAGTATTTGAAACAGGCTTGGTAAATTGCCCGCACAAAACTGCTTTCATGTAATTTCACCTGCTGCCTTTCTAAATGGATTATCAGCTGTTCGATACTATCAAATCTATTGAGGGATTCTGTTGAAAGGATGAGGGTTGCGATATGGTATAGTCAAAAAAAATAACTAACATGTGATTAAACAAAAGTGTTCAAGACAGAGAACGTAAAAGACCATTTCTCCTCCTGAAACATTCTGTCTGAGCACCCTCTAAAGAGTTATTCTGTTTCACAGAAGTGAGAGGATGAGAAAGAAAGAAAAAAGGCACCGATGCAACGAATACAGGCATTTACCTGAAACTCAGAACCCAAAGTTAACTGTGTGACTGTAAGGCGGGTTAGATGAAGAGTAAGAGCGTAGGGCTCTGCTTGAGGAATACCTAACACAATTCTTTACCCACCGCTGCCAGGACATGCCATGAGACACTGGCACTCTAAAACATGAAGGATTTTTCAAGTAGCCCAGCAGAAACAGACTTAATATCATGGTTTGCTGAATAGCCAGCCCCTTGTCCTCTTCAGCAGCAGAGTCGGATGTGTTAATATTGGAAACAATATATTCCTCAGATGGAGCACTTAGCTCACAATGTTTTGCTATATGGAAAAAAACCTCAAAACATATATATATATGTGTGTGAGTGTGTTTCATCAAGCTTTTGATGAACATATTCTGGCCAACTCTTGAGAAATGCTGAATATTTTTACACAGCAATTGCAATTAAAATTCAGTCCATGTGGCTGGTTAGATGATGTATTATACATTTCTACTCCTTTCCAGAAGAAAGTTATCAGTAGGGCAAGAAAACAAGTTTAGAAAATGGTACAATCCTCTCTGGTTCCCTGCCCTTCCAGCCCATCCACTAGACGCTCAAAATTTATCGCTTGGAGATTTTCCGTCAGCTCAGATGCTAACACAAAATAAGCAGGTACTTGTTGGCTGTTGCCATAGCGATAGTAGTCAAGGAATTTTCTGACAGCACAGCGCTTGACATAATGCTGCCTCTTTAGCTTGCTAACAAACGTCTGATGAAACGTTCATGTTCCCACAGACATTCAATCCATATGGATAACTGACTTCACAAACGCTTGACCTAAATCCTGGTTCGTTACGTTGGTGAGGTAAGAGTGAGGTGGTGGGGAAAGAACCTGTCACAGCAGAGCTCTGCTGCGTCAAGGCATGATTCTTATTTGGAAACCAAACGAACAGCAGGAGCAAGAGTGAGCTCCTATATTGGGCACAGAGTGGGTTGGGAGTAGCCCTGAAGAGAAGGATTTGGGGGTGTTGATAGATGAGAAGCTCAACATGAGTCAGCAGGGCGCTCATGCAGCCCAGAAGGCCAACCCCATCCTGGGCTGCATCCAGAGGAGTGTGGCCAGCAGGTCAAGAGAGGTGATTCTCCCCCTTTGCTCTGCTCTGGTGAGACCCCACCTCGAATACTGTGTCCAATTCTGGTGCCCCCACCATAAGAGGGAAGTGGATCTGTTGGACCGTGTTCAGAGGAGGCCACAAGGATGATCCAGGGGCTGGAGCACCTCTGCTACGAGGAAAGGCTGCGGGAGCTGGGATTGTTCAGTCTGCAAAAGAGAAGACTTTGGGGGGACCTAATAGCTGCCTTCCAATACCTGAAGGGAACCTACAGGAAGGCTGGGGAGGGACTTTTGACAAGAGTGTCCACTCATAGGAAAAGGGGAAATGAGTTTAAGTTGAAGGAGAACAGATTTAGACTGGATCTTATGAAGAAATTCTTCAGTATGAGGGCGGCAAGACTTTGGAATAAATTGGCCAGAGATGTTGTGGCTGGGCCCCTC
>NW_009725509.1:12558-31295 GCF_000703405.1 Apaloderma vittatum
TTAAGGTCAGGTTGGACGGAGCCTTGAGTAGCCTGATCTAGTTGAGAGGCGTCCCTGCCCATGACAGGGAGGTTGGATTAGATGATCTCTAAGGTCCCTTCCAGCCTAGGCCAGTCTGGGATTCTATGATTCGGGCACGCATCACTTGAGTGAAATACATACGACATTCATTATGATATACGTGCACACAGGCACTCAAAAGGATGCTGAAATCACCAGGCATCACACCGCCAAATGTCTTTTGGAAAGGTTCATAATGATTTCTATTAATTTGCACTGGCTCAGCTCCCTGATCTCCTGCCCCACAAAAGAGAGGATGTTCTCTGCTGGAGGCTGCAACACCAAGCGGCAGAATGGGTGCCTCTTCTCCGCTCTGAACATCTCACCCTCACACAAACCCTTCTCCCGCCTTTTTGCCACTCAAGGAACTAGACAGCTATCTCCAGCCCCATCACTACCCTATACGTACTTTTGAGGAACACACGTTTGCAAATGAAAGCTGGGGCACGGGGCGAAGGTGCGGCACTCTGGAAAAGGAGCAGGGGCAGCAGCACAGAGAGGGCACAAAACAGGTTTTCTAGATACCAACATCTGTGCCTCATGACTTCAGGAACTTTTTTGTTGTTCTGTTTTACTTTTTGGATCTCTCTGCTAGGAGCGACTGCACAGGCTCCTTAGGGAGGCTGAATTAAGGCCTTGGTTAAGTCACTGAACATGTTCTAGTAGCATGCAAAAAATATTCTCTGCCCTCTTCCACAGCAACAATAAAATATATCTCATATCACTTTATTTCCCACCCTAAAGCAGAAGTTGCTTAAGCCACACACGAGAACAAAGAATCTATTTGAGGACAATTCATTCTATGTTCATGCACAGTATCAAGGAACAGCTCACAGAACTGGGAGATTTAATCTCATTTACAACTTTTTTTAATCTCAGCTTGGCCTTGCTTTACTGATTTCTTCTGCCCTTCCCTGCTAGAGGTCACGCTAGCAACAACCACCTGGTGACACTGCCATGATATATAGGGCTACTAAATCACAAATGTGGCAACTCTGCTCCCTAGCACTCTGCTGGTGTTAGAGTCTGCGTTTTATATGAGCAGTGTCATCACTCTGGTGATGAATTTCTGTGAAACACCAGCTGAACAGACTTTCCTGTTCCGTGTACGGCTCTCACAGCACAGCCTCAGCAGCAGGAGAAACACCTTCTGGAAACACGGCTCACGTAAATATCCATATGAAAACTGGCACCAAAAACTAGGAATTGTTTTTCATTTGTTGCTTCACTATTGAAGTTAACTGCTGTGACTGTCAGCGGTGACTCACAGCTGCTGCGAAGCTTTAGAGTAGTTTTCATGTCACACTGCCCATACCCGATACAGTTGCCCATTCTGAGCTGGGGCTAAGCCACACTGACGCTCACCCAGGATTCACGCAAACTGAGTCAGCCTCTCACCTAACTACACCTCGCAGGAATTTATGCACAATTCACATTAGCCATAAAAGGGCTCACTGCAAAACATATGTGTGATTCTGTGATATTGAGAAACCCGTGTGACAGCTCTCCACCTAGGTGACTGCAGGGTAGAACTTTAAAATATATTAATTTTTTTCTTTTTTTTTTTTCCCCTCCTTTCAAATTCACTTCTTCTGTTCTGGACAGAGGTTGGCTTTGAAATGTTTTATCATGCAAATCTCTGGTGTCATCTGTTACAAATGTAAACTTCTCTTCCCTCCATATTGTCTCTGTAAATAAACAAACAGTAGAACTTTGCCTATATATGAAATTACCTAACTCTGCCACTTACATTGGAAGAGGTTATAGTTGTATTAATTTGGTACCAACTTGTTTGAGAACACCAAATACTTTACAATCCCTCATCGGTTAAAACTCCCATACTTAAATGAAAATCTGGACCCAGAGATTGAGCATCATAGAGACACGGCTCAAACCACAGTCAGGTTTAGTCTACACACTTCAAAAAAAACCAACGTATTTTTCTGTTTTCTGTGTTTCTGTCTTAATATTACTTTAAAGACATGAAAACACTGCAGAAAGTGGTTGACTCTCTGCCCACTCGTTCGGTGTATATGTTCTGCCTACAGTTACCACTGCTAGCTAGATATCCTGGTTTTCACAAGCATCATTTCTAAATAGTCTTTCAGAAGGTTTTCATACCTGTGAGGTGACTATGCTATAGCTGACCCTTTTCTTCTCCTGGAATGTTATTGTCCCTGAAGGTCAGAGACTCCATTGAAGAATTTGCAATGAAAAGACATTTGAAGAATCAACATTTCTCCAGACACGCTACTCTTCAGACCTCTTGCTGACAGCTAGTATCAAAATCCTGAGCTGTCTCTGTTGTGTCAGGCAATTGAAAAGCAAGGCTGGCTCAACAACCAGTGCAAGGAGGCAGAAGCAGTTCTAAAAGCATTAAGAATCCCAGAAAACTCAAGAGATTCTCACTATCTATCAAAAAAAAAATCCAAAAGTTTTCAGACAGGTCTCAGGCATGCTAACACAAACATGTGAAAAATGCTAATAACGTGCTCACCCATCAGCTGTCAACAAACATGGGTGACAGAGCCAGGAGGTGGAACTAAGGGTGAATTTCATGAGACATAGGAATTTGGCAAGTGAAATAGGACTTAAATTGTGATGAATACCTCTGTCTGCTGCTGCCTTCCTCCTTTCTTGCATTTAGACACCGACCACAGTATGAATGCTTATGCTTGTTGTTCTCTTGAATCATCTTGCAAATAAATGGTCAGAATCACAGCAGTGAAATATTTGTCTAGTTTCTTCTACGCAAGATGCACCACCTTTGGAACCCTCGCTCACAGAACTCACTGGGCATTTCTACCTGGACACGTATTAAAACTTCATGCCTTAAAAACAAGCTAGTTGGTTTTTTTCTTTTTTTTCCCAAGCACTTAAAACTACAAGAGTTAAGAGCAAGACACAAAATAGACACAACACTGGCCAGACCAAGAAGCATGCAAATCTCACAGGAAAAGAAAAGTGACAACCATCGACTCTCACAGGTGAACTCTGACAACAAACTGAGAAATTCAGCAGAGTGCTCCCAGCTGGATTGCAGTGGCCTGGCATTCTGGAATTTTCATGCTGAAAATTCCCTGGGTCAGCTTTCCAGGAAGTCAGACAAGCACCAGTGCAGGGAAAAAATACTGTAAAACACATCCAGGATGAAATCCAGGCTGTCAGTTCAATGGCAGCTGTAGCGGTTTTCAAAGCTTTACCCAGAGGAAGCCACAAATCTAAGACCTTCTTGCACTGTGAGATACATTCTTTCCCAACTGGAATCACCTTTTCCAGTGCTTTTATCTTCCGTTTTACAGGAAACAGCTTACTTCTACCAGTTCACACCACTTCCAACAAGAAGACCTTAGTAATCTTACATATGACCAGCATCTTCATACTATCTTCATACATAGCAAGAAGAAAACAAGTCTAAAAGTCAAAACCCCACTGCTCAGTTCCACTGCATGTATGGCAACCCTCACGCAAAACTTTCAGAAACATTAGGATGTACTTTGTCTCATTGTTAACACCTGGACTGTATCAACTCACCATACCTTAACATAATATTCCAACATAAACCACAATGTACTGGGCTGACAGCATCTGAAATGCTGTAGCTGTTCTGTTTACTTGGATATGTTTTTAATTTGTATCTCCCTCTACCAAATCACTGTAGAAGGCATTTGTGAACAAATTAACTGATAAAATAAACTCATAGTAGTAATTTAGTAATTGGGGGGCCGGTTAGCTCAGTGGGTTGAGCACGGTGCAGACAACAATGACAACCCCGAGGTAGTGCCTTCGTTTCCCGTTCGGTCCCCGTGTGTTGCCTGGTCTAGTCGAGAGGTGGCATCCCTGCCCATGACAGGGAGGTTGGATTAAATGATCTCTAAGGTCCCTTCCAGCCTAGGCCATTCTATGACTCTATGATTTATTTCTGTATTTACAAGTAAGAGAAAGTGTTTAAAGTGCCATGTGAATTAATAGTACAGGACTACATAGAGAGATTAAAACAGAAAATGGAAAAAATGAGAGTGGAGGAAATAGTTTTGAGAATTTATGAGTCAGCTAATTCTTTTCACCCTAATCAGACTAGCCTCAACTATTACTACTTTTCTAGCAAATAGAAACTTCTGTTGATGCCGTACCATACTGACTGGCAGCAAAAATCTGTCACAGTACAAAGCCTGCACTGCTCTCTCCAACAGCGCCATTGATAAATATTACCAACGACAGAGCAAGAGCAGTTCATGCTTTCATCCTTCCCAAACAGGTGACCCCAGGATGATAATTCAGTTGTTCTTCCGACTGTGCTCCCCAGACCTGGCCTCCAGCTTGTTAGCCCAGGCCTTCTCCTGTTCCCTTCAGACCTGGCTTTGCCCCTTCAGCCTGGGACGCTGACCCCGGGTGGTCAGAGCTGTCTCCCTCCTGACTTACTGCTCCTTCACCTCAGCCTAAAGACCCGACCGTGCAACCGCTAAGCTCACAGCGTTCGGTCGCAGTTTAGAGACATCACCCTTACCAAGGGGCATCTAAAGCAGGATTGGAGAAAATCAAGACTTCATTATATTTACTCGGTAACTGGCACCAAAACCTATGGAAAGGCATTCATAGAGCTCCAAGCACAATTCACCTCCCCTGCCAAAGGGGACTTTTGGACACATCTATAACACAAATTCATCATTATTATTACTAATGCATTTAAATTGCCTTTTATACCCTCAAAGTGGTTCAGTAAAAATAAATTAAACATTAGCATATTTCTTACAATTAGATTCTCATCACATTGCTAATCCTATTCATTCTAGTGAATAGGGTTATTTGAATACTCTTAGCTGCATCCTTGTATTGAAAGAGAGACAGGACAAAAGAAATTTTCTGTTAGAACTGGGGATGTCATATAAAACGTATAATTAAGTATTTCACAAGTGCTCACTATAAACAGAAGCAAAAACAAAATGATGGGTGTTTACTTAGAAGTGTTGTCTAAATATGTCAATATTTTAATTAAAGACAAAAAATCTGTATTAAGACAGAGTTGAAGGAAATGACAGTATAGCATTAAAACTAAAAGGAACAGCAGTAAATACATATATTTGCAATAAAACTTTGATGACAGCATACAAAGTTCTAAAACCATTCTGCATTCTCATTAACGTACAGCTGCAGAAAATACTCTAGCACTCTCAAATAATTTTCTCTTCCACAAAGACCTTCTACTGGGCCACTTCATTACATACCACTTCAGGAGAACTCAATTTTCTGACTTTGTAAAAATAAGTTCTCCTAAGTGCCTCAGACTCGCTGAGCACGCCACATAGGCATAACAACCACACCAGTCCCTGTGCACGGGTGCAAACAAACAGCACCTGCATGGGAAATCCACAGCTACGTCCCTCTTCTCCTGCTTTCTTAATGGCAAGTGGTGTGTGCAAACACCAGGGCTGAGTCTGTGCCATCCAAATCATTTCAGCGCATGCGGATTGCCACGTCACGCTTGGCTGAGCAAAAGCAAAATTAGATGGCAGAGATAAAGCCAAACAACAAAAAATATTGGAAGCATAGCTCACTTGTGTATAAATCAATAGTTCAAAGTTTGATCCGCTGGGGGGGAAAATCCATTCTGTGATTCACTACAGAGGTAAAAATTTTGACAGTGAACTCTGGCTGACATTAATTAATGCGGTGCCATTGTGTTCAATATTTGTAACAGCTTAGGCATAGGCTGAAACATTCTAAAAGGAACACACACCTTCCGGCCTCTGTGATTCACCCACAGCACACAGTAAATAGCAGAAAAAAGCCGTTGCAGGTTTGAAATGCTGATTCCAGCATGGAACATGAACTATTCGATGCTTAGCCTTCTGCATAGCTTTCACAGCAAAACTTGCTGCTCACTCACAAGATTTTTGTTGAAATTCACTGTGACCACGATAGCATGCGCTGACCACTAACATCGGTTTTAACAAAAACTACAAATGCCGAGAGAAGAGACTCACTCTCCAACTACATTGGTAAAAAGGGGTAAGAGAGGCATTACATGAACAGTCAAGCCCCTTATTTAGGGACAAATTCAACATTTTTCAATAGTTCCTCCACCAAATGTTACATCTGCTTCCAAAAGGACAGACTGTTCTGAGCCAAAAAGTGCCAGTTAGGCTACCTCAACAGAGGAAAGGCATTTCAAATAGTGTCCTACACAGAGAGATGAGGGCCCTACTCCTAAGTTTTGCCAAGAGCTTACCTGGATTCACAGAACAGTTTTGGTTGGAAGAGACCTTCAAGATCATCAAGTCCAACCTTCATCCCAGCCCAATTGACACCTCTAACCCATGTCCCTCAGCACAACATGGGGCATTCTTGTTTCTGATGACACCCAGGAGAATTTTCCTTTTTACAGCTATCATTCTACTGTGCATTAGGACAAAGATTCATGGGCTGTTAAGCAAGCAGGGACCTTTGCGCAGTTTTAGTGTTAAAATGGGATTAAAGTCCATGCTGCTTCTCTGGATAACACAAGGCTTAAATGTTTTGAACATGTTTATTCTCAAACTATTTCTACTCTCCACTTTCATCCCATTCCATCAGTATTTTTAAAAAGCATCAGGTCTTAGGAAGGAAAACCTTATTTGTCTTCTGTGCCAGTGTAGACACAGGAGCTTTAATATGCTACTTTCTACAGGGAAATGGCTGGGAAAGAGACAGATGGCCCGTGTTGACAGAATTGCAAACAAAAGCTCAGCTCATCTGAGGAATTTTTCAGCATCTGAGAGTTAAAATATTTAGACTACAAAACTTTTGAAAAATGAATGCAAACCAGGAATTTTTCGTAATATTAAACTTCAGTTAATGTGAACGTGGCATTTATGAACACATAATCCAAGCATAAAATGGCAGAATGAGGGCCAGGTTGAGGGATGATCTTGCCTGCCTGAAAAATGGGTAAACAAACACAAAATCAAGTGGGAGGGATGACAGCGAGGTCATCAGACCTCTCAGTACGTAACACGGATTTTAATCTATACCCACAAATGACTTCTTTTCAACACTGTAACACCTGTACAGCAAGACAACATTCTTCCAGCGTGCTAGCCGAGTTGCTCACCCCACCGCCTCTCCTCTATACCGTACCTTCGCCTTCTGTCTCCTCAACGTCCAAGCAAAGTGCCAGAATCTCTTCTTTGAAGCGTTTCTCTCTAAGCATGGGTTTTTTCTGGAAATTATGGAGGCTCAGAGGGGACAGAACGTGAAAAATGTTTCAATGGCACCATATAAACAGGAAATCACTGTAATTCCCGTAAGAACCAGTCAACACTGCCAGTAGCAAAGAACACCTGATGAGCCATGCACAGTTTACATGCTCCCTCTTTCTCTCTCTTCACTGCTTAGAAGTGTTCCTCATTGCTTAGGAGCATAATCAGCTTTTCTTACTTCTGACTGATCTAGTGCCACC
The DNA here is from genome assembly GCF_000703405.1 of Apaloderma vittatum. NCBI lineage: Eukaryota > Metazoa > Chordata > Aves > Trogoniformes > Trogonidae > Apaloderma > Apaloderma vittatum. The sequence continues at coordinate 20,057 of NW_009725509.1, forward strand.
AATTTAAACGGCTATTTGCACTTCTGCAAAAAGACTACAAACGCAATAGGAAATCAGAAGAGTAAATGTTTAACTTGACACCTGCTTTGTGCCTGTGGAAGTGGCCAACTTGAAAGGAAAAAAAGGATGGCAAATGCAGCCCCTTCTCTTACAGCATCCAAACTTCAAAGCCAAAGAGGAAAATCTACCAGTAATTTTAAAATAACATAAGGTTTGACAGCGACTTTCACCTCTCGCAGCAACAGAGGCTCTTTCCTGTTGAGAGGATGCTTCACAACTCCTTTTGCTTCCTAGCAGTGAAGGCAGGTTTAGTGGCATTTGCATCGGAATATCCGCTTACCAGGCTTTCCCAATGCCAACAGGTACTGTCAGAGAGGAGTCTCACGGGGCAACTTGCTTACGTTGGCCGAGGAACCTGCAGCAGGTCAGAGCTGCCACCAGTGACAGACGTGAGAGCATTCACTGACCAAGGAAGGATGAGGGAGGGGGCCTTGAAGTGCTGTAGCCTATGGATAAATTCTGCTGCATATACAGCCCTAACGTCAAGAATCGAGTCTGTACTCGTTCTTTTGGCGCCCCGGATCTGAAAACACAATCTTGACACAGAGCTGAAAACCCAGGGTTTAGCACTGGCACTTCACCCATAATTTCTTTGCCATTATTCTACCTGGAAGACAACTAGTGCCATGATTTTTACTTATTATGGTTCAGATACCCTAACTGCAGATGGCAACTTTAATAGACTTTTGTTGGTTTTATGTGTAATACAGCTCCATCTACAGTGAAATGCAGCCTAAACCCAAATAAGAAAACCACAGTTTAGGGTGGTACACTTGAGCAGAAGGCTGCTCTCACAAAACAGAACGTATTTATCAATTATCAGAGTGCTGTCACATAAAATAGAAGGAAGCATCTGCATCTTTTAAACATTTGACTATTTATTAAATACGTTAAAGTACACAGATAAAGCTTCTGTTTTACGAAAGGGAGTCCAATGGGGAGCTACGAGGGCGATCAAGGGACTGAACATCTCTGCTGTGAAGAGAGACTGAGAGACCTGGGGCTGTTCAGCCTGGAAAGGAGACGGCTGAGAGGGGACCTTATTAATGTATAGAAATATCTGAGGGGTGGGGGTCAAGGGGAAGGTGGCAGGCTTTTTTTGGTGGCGGCCAGCAATAGAATAAGGAGTAGTGGATTTAAGTTAGACCATAGGAAGTTCCTCCTCAACATGAAGAGAAACTTCTTTACTGTGAGGGTGATGGAGCACTGCAACAAAAAACCCCAAAACAACCCCAAACCCCCAAAACAAAACAAAAAGAAAACAAAAAAACCCCACTCAAACACCCCAACAAACCCACCACCCCAGCAATAATATATTATGCAATGAAATTTGTTCAGCATACTAATCCTGGAAACAGAGTTATCTGTTGGTAGCTTAGCTGAGCTAAAACTTTATTGTCAAATGAGTAAATCATAAAGGTGATAGATTGGAAATGAAGAGGGGGGAAGCACAGAAGGAAAATCATAGATGGTGTGGTCTAGCAGAATTACAAACAAAAGATTATCCTTCTTCAAAATATCATTTTCCTTCTCATTTTAATGAGATAAGGATACGTATATCAAATATACGGACTTATATAAATGGAGAATAGGACCAACAATTAAAATATCAAATCAGAGATTTTACCAAAAGATGCCATTATCTTAAATTACTTTCTTATTATCAATGTTGAGCATCTGGAGAATAGCTTTCAACAAGAATGCTGAGTAATACTGAAGGCAACGATAGTGACTCTGTTGTAACAAAGATCAGTTGTAAAAACATACAATCTGATTCCCTGTTGCCTAAAATTACTATAAGACGTTAAATCCAGTACAAGATGGCTATACAATAATTCTGCAGCAAAATAATCAATGTAAATAACTGCTCAGCCAGGCACAGCAATAAAACGACAGACCTATAAGATGACTTGATACTTTAACAAACCAAACACTTAACAAACCAAGCATTGGCTAAGAAAACTAACTTAATCTGTTTTGTCATTTAAGGCTTTGGCATAGAGGGAAGAACTGAAAGACAGGAATTTTCTTTCTGCCCACATCCACCTTTGTCAAAGGGCTAGAGAATCTGATTATTCCCTAGGAAGCAGCTCTCAGAGATTGACTGCTGCAGGTTACATCTCAGGCTGGACAATGTTATCCCACATTCATTTCCCCTACTACTCACTGCAGCTCTGCACTTCTCTCTCTCCCCCTCTGAACATATCTGCAGACGCTTTGAAGAAAAAAGGAGGATCCCTCAAGCCTGGACTCCCTGTGCTCCGATTCCTGACTCTAAGGCTGTTGGCAGGTAACAGAGCCTACTCGCAGTTCGCTTGGCTCCTGTCTCGCAGATGGAGGTCGGGTGAAACAGCAAAACCAAGAGTCCCCAAAACTCTGTAGTTTGTAAACTGCAGCCAAAGGACTACTCGCGTGCAAGCTTACGATGATGCCCTTTCAGAGGAATTCCTGTGCCTTTTGTATCTGGCTTTGCATATATGTATTACATATATATTACGTATATATACATATATATATTACGTATATATGTATGTATATATGTATTATGTATATATGTGTATAGCCACTCCATGAAGCAACATAAACTTCCTGTAATTCTCCTTCAGGTCTCATAATTGCTCTGGAAACTGCAATTTGATCTTTATAATTACACATACCAGACACAGCAAGAATAATGGTAGATCCCGTTTCCTTTAAGTTAATAGAGCTGGTGATATAATCGTGTCACTAACCATGTCTGGCTTCAGCATTACCGTTCTTACACACAAAGAGAATTACACCCCCTAACTCAACAGCTTGTAAAAATACTACACAATTCTATGCTTGTTTAATCTTTACTGAATGTATTTTATACTATATCCAACTTACAGCAGAGACCTGCATGATCTCAGAGGAACCTTTGATTTTAAAAAAATAATCTAAAATTAAATTCTTGAGAAATTCAGGGGAAAAATCCTAAACCTTTGACTTTTCATACTTCGTATCAAGCAACAGATGATTCTCTGATTTTGAGAATCACCATAGACTTGGAAAATGAAGGCTCCACTGGTTAAGACCTTTGCCTAGGAATTCTAGACGCGTCAGAAGTCCTGCTCCATCACAAAACTCTGTGTCACCCTGGGACTACTGGCACCTCCCTGTCTCTGTTCTAGCTCTAACATGGAACCAGCACCCAGAGAAAAGCGGTAAGGATACATTTACCAAAGATCCTAAAATTCACATACACTACCCTAACTCATGATATTAGTCAACACAAGATGAGGATCAGCGGTTTGCGTGGGCGAGCTGGTATCAGGTCACACGATCTAAAGGTTACCAGCACTCCCAAGGGGGGCAGGACTACAAATACTTTTCCTAGTGGAGTAAATAAGGATGAAGTGGCACAGGAAACAACAAATCAACTGGCTTCCAGCCGCCAGCTGTCAAAAAACCCCCAGAGAATACCACCTTGTCTCAACTCACCCGTCAACACAGATGAATGCACGCCCTCACACTGCGTCCCACTAGCTACCACAGATATATTGCACCTCCACAGAATTTCTGTAGGTCAGAGATAATATTGCTATATCTTGCTTACACCAATGCAGAAATCTGTGAGCTAAATGACCTCATGAACTATACTCTCCAAATGTAATTTCATTTTTCCTGACTCATGAAACTGCATGCATTTTTATTTTAGAAAAAAAAAAAAAAACAAAAAAACCCCATACTTTTCTAGGCTACAGAAAAAATGACCTGAAGAGAAAAGGAACTGAAGGCAAAAAAGCTTCTGGAGTCCTTGTAGCTTCAGTCTGGACCAGGTAACTTCCTTTGCCTTGCAAATTCAAATTACTTTGGAAAAGGTTAATTGTGATTCTTTCCATATTCTCTGGGGTTTCGCTGCTGACGTCAATTGTAAGCTCCACAAGCAATTACAAATTGCAATAATGTCTGCTCAGTCTTAGATCAGACATTATCTATGTTTTCATCTTTTTAATTGTACTCTCCAATAACATCAGTTTTGCTTTTAGTCTGAATGCTGTGTTCCTTAGATCTAGACTATATTACAGTTTCATATTTGCCCTCCTCTTCCTCAGCTATCTGAAAACTATTAAAAAGATAACCAAAACCAACTAAATGAATTAATTTCCATTTTTTCTTTCTTTTTTTTAAAGCCTATTACTTTTAAATCCAGAATAAAGTGCCGTTTTACACGCTTCTCAAGCCTTCTCCCACCTTCACACAAGAACTTTCAGAAGGCTTTTGTTTCTGCTATTCTTTCACTTGGAGATTTCCTGAGGTTGCTCTACTCCCGAGACCACAAGCTGCCAAGGAGTTACTGCTAGTCCCTTCATGGGGAGGCTGTTGCACAAGAATAATCTATGAGCTTCTGGACAGCCTAGCATAAAACAGATCCAACAATTTCATCTGGCTTATGCCAGTCTGTCCCTTAAAGGGCACTCCAGACCCAGAGCTATAGCTAAAGATCACCTTTAAGCTTCCAGTGATACAAAGATACAAACACATCCATTATGAGATTAATGTCTATTTCTTCCCCTGTACTTATTACACAAATTTAAAACTATCTAGCACAGAATGTACTTTGCAATTCATTTTCTTCTTGCACTGTGCCTTTTTAAATCCTCTGACTGTACTTACTGAAAACATTCCGTTTTAAGCTACCTCTTTGAGAAATATTAATGCTCCCACATGTGTCTTGTTCAGGACTCTGGCTGACCTTGCATCTGAGAAAATCACTTGCTGTATCAAACAAAACCAGACTCTCAAAATAAGAGATTATCATATGACAACATCAGAATATTTTGAATTCCATAAAGAAATGAACAAGGAAGCCTATATAGTTTATTTTAATACAAAGCTTGACAGAGGCTGAGTTACTCATTCGAATTAAATAGAAAATATGAAACTAGTCATACAATAGAATGAGCACCTTGGGAAGAAAAGCAGCAGTCTCCCTCTCAGCTTCCTCTCATTCTCCCATCTGCCATTTGAAGCTCCTGGCAGGTGTCGTCTTTATTACATCTTTAGGCCTTTACACGGCAGGTCTGTGACAGAATCTTGCCCACACAGTCATTCTGAGTTACCCTCTAGGTCCACGGCAAGTTCTCCCTCGAATAGCTCAAGGTTGAAGACAGAAAAGTTGGCTAAAAGAAATTAAATTAGACAGCCTTTGAACTCTGGCTATTGCTCAGTAATACCATAAACCCAGCTTCAGGGCTCCTTGTACTTCCTATGAAGTGCCACGGCTGTGGAGAAGTACTGATCTGGAATAAGCTGACCCTGACCACTGGGTATGAAGTCACCCTGCCAGATCTGTTAAAAAGCTGATTAATGGTTAAGTTAGCACCAACAGGCTTTATGGAGGAATAAAGTCAGCACAAAATCATTCTCGAGTACTCTGGCTAATCCAAGAGAATGGCTACCACATGTGTGATCACGAAAATCTAAGAGTGGTACTTCTCAAGGGAAATTCATCTAGGGTAAGAAAAATGGTTCTTCTGCACCTCAGCACTCAGGGTGTGCATGGAAACAATCTTAGTTTGCACTTCAGTTCTTTGGCATCTCATATGCAAAGGATGATAGTGACAGAAAAGTGAAGGAAGCAGCCTGCAAGGCAGAAGCATCATGAGCCCAGGAACTTTCAACGTTATTTCTCTCAACAGAATAGTTCACCTGGGACAAAATGACCCCTTGGAAGGAAGATTTTTGTCACTGTGGCTGCTGCTCACACAGATCTGCTGCTTCGGGGGGCCTCTAGAGGGTTCAACTCAACAGAAGCTGCAGAAAATCAAGGCTCAGTTTAGGGCAAGTTAAATCTCAACAGACAGAAGAAGTTAATGTGATTTGTTAAAGTTCCTAGCATTCTGTTTCCAAGTCATATATCTTCCTACATTCCACCATTTAAGTAAAATATATTACTGAACTTTAAAAAACATAAATCCACCTATGATCTAGCTTCTAGACATACTTTTGGAGTATTTGGGCCACTGCAGTATTTCCAGGGTTAAATTTTTTGTTTCCTGGAAACAAAATGCTTGTTGACAGATCCTAAACAGGATGCAGGCAGCAGTCACATCCCAGAGCAAACAGGCACAGGCTCTGTCCTTGGGAACATCGCAGCAGTAAATCATAAAATCATAGACTGGCCTAAGCTGGAAGGGACCTTAGAGATCATTTTAATCCAGCTTCCCTGCTGCCAGGGACGCCGCCTCTCGAGCAGATCAGGCAACACACAGGGACCGAACGAGAATCAAACCCGTGACCTTGGCGTTGTTAGCGCGACGCTCAAATGACCAAGCTAAATGCACGTACTCATCTCCACAAGCACAGGTAAAGTCCCGACACGCATGAATTTTAAGAGATTAACTACACATTCTTCACGTTCACTATTTTCTGCCTGTTTTTTTACTGGTTTCTGTACAATGAATTACAAACTATGACCTGCACATTTAAAGCAAATCAGATTCAGCTAAGTCCACTAAGTTACTTAACAATATATTCCTCATACAAACAAGTCACTTAATTTCTACATGTGCCTGCATGACTACTGCAGAAAAGTAAAACAACATCTGTTCACAGCAGTACTGACAAAAAAGGTGGTTTCCTGAATTTCCTCACATTCTGCGGCATGCATGTCCACCAGTTTATACCTGTGATGTGTTATCAGAGCCTAAGAAATTCAACACATATAAAACCAGTATTGATTATTTCATATATGCTTCATGCCACCAACCTCAACAAATAATATTGTTTGATTCCATTTGATTTCAAATGAGAATTTAGATCTGTTCCTTGCTCTTTAAATACTTTCTGAAGTACTTGAGTAAAATTTTCACTTCTGATTTATTCTGTGGATCTTTAAACCGCAGGGCAACCTTTTTCCCATATTGCTACCACCTTCTTCACGTAGAGAATTTCCATTACCACGACTGTACGTTACGAGGGTGTTTATGCTATGTTTCCAATAGGGGTCTAAGCACTCCTGTGCAGTTTTGTGACTGACTCTAAGGCAGCCTCACAGCCCTGCTTACACCAAGGACTCACTCTGTGTCCCTTGCACCAACAAGGCAAGCGCCTGGACCATGTTGAGATAGTTCAGGGATCTAAACTAACAGAAAACTAATCCCTCTGAAAAACAACAATTAGTTTCACGGTAGCAATCTGCAGCAACTGAGTGCTGAGTCAGGCTTGTACTGCTGTAGACTCAAGTGAACGGGAGGGGCAGAGACATATCTCTGGGTTTAAGTCTCGCTAAATTATATAACCATACCACACCTAAAGGGTCCATACTAGCTGCCAATGCTTTCTGCTTAAAACAACACTATAAATTAGAGTCTTCCTCACCAAACAAAGATGCCGTATAGCAAACCACTCTAGACGTTTCCAAAGTCAACTTCTGGATGACTGAAACTAAGAGCTGGTGGTCTTTTCCATCTGTGTTTTTCAGATTCAATGCTCTAGGAACCATTACTGACGTGCTGACCTCAAAAGCAAAGCAATGTAGAAAAGGAATGCTAAGTCTATATTGTATGGTGTTATTCCGTACGTAACTAACAGCAACTCCTCATTAGTATTTCAAGGCTTCTTTAGCAATCAGTAAAGTGTTAACTTTCATCCTCTTCACAAGGAGGCTAATTTTCAGGCAGAGGTTAACAATAAATAATTCAAAACTTTTGTCAAGAGCGTATGGGTTTTTTCTGAGTGCCTGTGTAAGTCAGTTTGACAACTTGAGAAGCAGGAACAAAGCACTGGCAAGGCTGAGAAATCCGATGGTTGCAGCAAAGAAGCAGAGAAAAGTGCAGAAGAAGTCTATAATGATCTAAAACCAAAGGTACACGAGACAGCCTCAGATCAGCCCATCGAATACACTTACACTGCACAGAAATCCAACACAAGACTTGTGGTAAGGCCACGAGGTTTGAGGATGCAGGCTGGGTTCTAGGAATCTGACATGAAGATAACACACACTGTAAATTTGCCTTTTATATTTTACAGGAAAAAATCAAGGCTCAGGGCTGAGTACCGTTGAATACCTGCTCCTCCTAACAATTTTAGTAGAGGCTCTCTCTCAAGATCTGTCATCAAGTATATAAACAATTGCTACATCCCCACTGGAAATCCTGGCATATTTTGTACCTGCTTTGAAAGGTATTTTTCCTGCACTGCAGGAAGATGGGCTCAGTAAGGGTAACCATTTCGAATATTTACCTTGCCTTATATTGAATTCAAAACTACAGACATGCTTTATTGAAATGCAAAGGATTTAGCCTCTACTACCTCTCATGGCTTTTCAGGCAACTGTGTTGAGAGCTGGTGCCTTCTGCCAAGTGATTCGTATTTTCTATCAGAACTGATTTGTTTTATAAATACAGAATATCCACTAACTGACTGGAAGGCATTGGCATTTCTAGTGTTCCAGGAAGCACATTTTAAAAGATACTGAGTTTAAAATACTTAAAATCAACATCTTACTGGAAAAGTAGAGAAAGACTAACCACGTCATGTACCTACATTCCATAAAATTAAAAAATCTTGGGATTTTATTGGAAGACTTCAGCATCTTCTTAATCAAGGACTATGAGAATGGTTTTGTTGTATGATTAGAAATACGGTAAGTTTGTCCTTTCATTCCAAACTAGGCTCCTCTGAAAAGCTATACGTAAAAGGATTTCAAGTTGTTTGGGTTTTTTTTTTTTTAAACACACATGCACATACCCTATCTTATCTATCTAAATACCAAACCATTCTCAATTTGGTATTTCCCAAAGCAGAAGTCTTCTGCCTTTTCACACAGTCTACGGATGTAATTTTCCCTCCTCTTCCATCTTCTTATACCGTTTCAATCAATCTAAAACTCACTTGCAAGATAATTTTGTGGCTTATAAAATCACACGTGCTAAACTGAATTTTTAAGGGTCCACAAAATAACATTATCTAAGATAGAAAAATTGGTTACTCAGTTAAGCACAGGCTTCAATTTATTATAACTCATCTTAATCAAAGCAATAACCTTCCACTATTAACAGAAAATTAAAGATTGGCAATTGACATTGATAAACCACTGATTATTTTAAAACTTAATTTAGAGGAATTTTAATGAGGGAAAAGAGAATAGTTTTACTGATTTCCAAGTCAGTGAACCTCAAAATACCAAAACACTGTATGGGTATGGTGCTTTTTATTATTAGTTATCTTGCCTGTTGCAACTTTACCCTACTCCTCATCACTCCATACAAAATCCCAGTAAGTAGGTAACGGCAATACAAAAAAAGGCCTCTCCCGATGACGCAAAAACCTCCTAACTGTTTCCTGTCCAGCACAGTTCCAATTTTTTGAAATTCTGTTTATAGTACAATTTCTGTAACTTCACCCAAGAGGACAAATTTTGAAGTAAGTATCTAGGTATTGCTGTATTTGTGTATATTATAATATACATTTGCATATTAGATCTCATTCAATGGCAGCAGCAGCTCAGTCTAACATGATTTGAAGCATGAATCATTCAAAGAAGTGATCCTGAAAAAAAGGACTCAAGTAAGGATAAGGGAAGAGAACTGCTTCCCTGCAAATACAGGGAAAAGAACAACTGGGCAGACAGCAATTCTGTAGAAAACAATCTAACCCATCACAAACTGAATATAAATTAGCCTGCTGCAACACTGGGATGGTCTTTGTAAGCGACTCGTACTTACCTCTCTGATTTTGCAGGAAGGTGTTCAAACAGTGCGTTCCTGTATGTCAGCTGGGAGATGTAATTACCAGCGAAGGGACCGTACCTTCTAAAACCACCTTTGGCAGCTTCTGAATATTTAAAAACTGCTGGTCTGTTTCAGTGCAAAGTCAAGGAGGGGGAGAAAAAACGTGCTAAGCTCACCTATTTGTTTTTGGCCCATTTCAGTTCAAGTCATTCGCAAGGTGGGAGGTGATAAAGCAGTTTTCTAAAAACTTCATGACTCTGCTTGAGTACTCTTCAAGAGAGCTCCACTGCAGAGGCAATCAGGCATTTTGAATTCACCAGCTAGGCTTTGCATTTCAGTTCTGTTAGTGTAGTTAAACGGCCTGCAACTTCCCAGAAACGGGTTCAAATTTGGCAGCCTCTGCTCCTGAAGATTTCAAACACAGCCTGTCTTCCTTTCAAACCTGCAGGACACGAAGCACAGGAATTCAACGCACTCCAATTGCTGGGCAGGTTCACACACACTCCGGTGTCTCTAGGTTCACACTGCAACTGTTTTGAAGTTCTACTAAATATTGGTCTAAACCTGTTGCTTTTTGTATTCCCTTTTTCAAACTATCTTCCATCTTTTATACATTCCTACATGCTATCATTGGTCCTAAAAAGGATAAAAAAAAATAGAAAAAGTACGAACTCTGGGAGGAAGCTTCTGAAATGAACATTTCAATCTTGTCCCTAAGGCAGATTTCCATCTCAACCTAATTATGTTACCACATACTACAGTAAGAGAAGCTTCTGCATTTGCTGTAGAAGACTTCTCTACAGATTCATCATAAAGATTAGCAGTAACCAGATGATCACACGCAAGTTTAAAGGTACGACATCGATACATTTATAGTTAAGACTACAACAGGTGCCGTATTCACATTTCGACTCTCTGTGATGCATAAAAGGAGTCAGCACTGATCCACACACAACCACCAACACACGGGAACTCCGTAAGCCTTGTACTCACTCTGCTCAGCTCAGCATCCAGGCTTAAAGAACGGTTAATTAGCCCTAATAATGTCACTGAAATGATTAAGCAGACACATTAAAAATGAGTATTTGAATTTACTGTTAGATCTTCCAGGTTTGCTCTTTTAGGAATTACATGTACATTACATGACAAATAAAGAGGGAACGGGATATGTCTCACTGGAGATGTATCACCTATAGCTTATCATATTATCACTTATCTTTTCTGGGATTTCAGAGTACCCCTTCTTGTGAAGGCACTAAGAGTCCAGTAAAACTGTCTCCACAGGCTGAAGACATAGAATATATATAAGACACAGATAAAACAACACCAAGACAGGTCTGCCGGAGTACTTCTGATGGAACAAAAGCTGTGTGCCTCATCGGCCTTGAACTGATATGAACTGCCATTTCCAGCACCATGTACTGGACATGCCTTAAAACCACCTAAATAAGGCTAAAATTAAAAGGGTTCTGAAGGGAAAG
>NW_009725509.1:31326-32963 GCF_000703405.1 Apaloderma vittatum
GGGTTGTGCCAGAGCGGCACATAATTTCTGTGATCACAAAATACTCACTTAGAAGTGCAACATAAAAGCTTCTACTTGGACCTGTCCCAACTTCATTTAAGGAGACCGCCAGTTACAGAGAGATTCTGAATTTGTATTTTTTCATAATGTGAATTTTTTTCTAACATTTGTATTTTCTTGGTTGGCTTTAATTAACTTCTTTCTATGCTCATAAACTTGGAGAGGATTTTCTCTAAGCTCCTGCATCTCTAGCCTGTATTAAGATATTTTAAGCTTTAAACCTCTAGCACGTTTAATGGATTTAAACCATTTAAGAAGGAAGGAAACAGTGCTAGAAAAATGCACCCAAGCTGAACATTTTTGTATGAACTTTCTATTTGACACATCGTAAAAGTTTTTTCAAGATTGTCTAAGAACTCCCAAATGGGCCCAATCACAACAAAAATATATTTTATTTTCCATGAAATAAAATGTGGCAAGCCGGGAAAGAAAAATGTGGGGAGCATGAGGATGGAACAGAAAGAGCTAATGCAAACCAAAGAATAATAAGACTGCAGTAAATAGGAACTAAAAGGTCTGCTTCAGGGAAGGGGTTTTTAGAGTCCATTAAATTAAGAGGTTGAGCTATCAAAACATGCTAGGAAAAGAATGAATACGACAAAGAAAGTAAATTTATAATGAAAGGTAACAATTATGGGTGACTGTTTGAAAAGACGCATAGTCATTTAAGAGAAGAGATGCTTCTGTGCAGTACGCTGTGGCCCTGACTTTAAAAATTCCTACCTATCATATTTCAAAACATTTGTTTTACCTAGAGTGACTGAGCAGTCCTCTTCTATTTGCTAATACATAGAGCATTAATGGTGTTACCCTAAGCATCACCTCCTCAACTGGGAGCATCAGTCTTTTCAGTACATGACAGACGTAATGCCTGCAGACTATCCTCCCTTTTAATCTGGTGGTACAGAAGGACTGAAAATACGGTCCCTGCTGTCTCTCCTTTCTGCTCATCTCCTCATTTCTGCCCACACAGAGATCATAGAATCACAGAATCATAGAACAATTCAGGTTGGAAAAGACCCTTGGGATCATCGAGTCCAACCATTAACCCTACACTACAAGTTCACCCCTAAACCACATCACCCAACACCACATCTGAGCGACACTTGAACACATCCAGGGATGGCGACTCAACTCCCTCCCTGGGCAGTCTGTTCCAGGGTTTGACCACTCTTTCTGTGAAGAATTTCTTCCTAATGTCCAACCTAAACTTGCCCTGTTGCAACTTGAAACCATTCCCCCTGGTTCTGTCCCCAATTACCTGTGAGAAGAGACCAGCACCAATCTCTCTACAATGTCCTTTCAAGTAATTGTAGAGCATGAGGAGATCCCCCCTCACCCTCCTCTTCGTCAAACTGAACAGACCCAGCTCCCTCAGTCGCTCCTCACAAGGTCTGTTCTCCAGGCCCTTCACCAGCTTTGTTGCCCTCCTCTGCACTTGCTTCAACACCTCGATATCTCTCCTATACTGAGGTGACCAAAACTGAACACAATACTCAAGGTGCGGCCTCACCAGTGCTGAGTATAAACATTAAACACAGCTGGAGGAGTACAAGCAATACTGAAAAAGAATTTGA
>NW_009725509.1:32994-33734 GCF_000703405.1 Apaloderma vittatum
TGGGGTAACCACAGCTACAATTCTTGACTTTTGTCCATCCATCTATCACTCAGAAAGGAGCTATCAGTTGCTTTCGTGCTCAGCCATCTGAAGCACCATGAAATGCACCATTAGTTGGTTAGACTCAATGAGCTTAAAGGTCTTTTCCAAACCAAATGATTCTATGAAAAAAAAAAAAAATGCACACAAGACATCATCCTGACCTTAAGTTTTAGTCTATATCACCACCAAGATCACTGTTGCATAAATCATAATGTCTGCTTTAAATTGTCATCCTTTAAAAAAGTTATTTAAATAAGTGTTAACTTATTCTTCCAGTATTTCTAGAAATTGTGCAGTTTACACATTTGTAAATTGTGTAACTTAAACAACTGTTATTCTTTCAAACGTATGCAAAATACACACCTTGTCATTGAAGAGTCTGGTCAGTGCTGACATAGAGAAATAAAGCCACGGACACACCGAGTGGCTGTGTCAGAGGCATGAAATACAGGGATGCTTATTGTTCAAGCTTTGTGTTTCTGTTATTTGGTAAGTATTGTCTGTAACAGTAATTTATTCATATCTGAAATATCTGTAATATAAAATTAGTAACCACTGTTCTTACATCTGTGAGTCTGCATCCATTGATAAAAGACATGTTAAGATTCTAATTTCAAGAAAAGTCAAAATCACATATACTCTTGGCTATAAGCTGGAATCTAAATAGATAGAAAGTGCCACCCCACTGTTTCCTGCTG
>NW_009725509.1:33765-47219 GCF_000703405.1 Apaloderma vittatum
AAGCTCCTGCATTGCAGCGGTACCACACAAAGCCTGCAAGAAGCAAAAAGCCACCGCTCAGAAACCACTACGGGCTTCAGACATTCATTTGCAGCTACTCAGATAGGAGGCAGGTGCTTCAGGCTCTGCCCTTGAACTGAGGAGTTGCATCTGCGAGCAAGGTGTGTGCTCACAACTGACAAGCCTGTAACTCGCACAGGGACTGCTGCTTGAGCGAACAAGCTTGAACTTTCAGTCAAGTCTGTGGCTGGCTATTTGTTGTGGAGGGTAGAAGGAAGCACAGTGACCCTCCACTTATATGGCCTGCCAGCCCTAATCTGGTTTCTCACGGTGATTTTATACTACTTCAGCATTTCTCTCCTTCCTTTTCCAAAGATGGTGTCCTTCTGGCCCCATTTCAAGTAGATTTCTGAACGGGCCCTGAAAGTTTGCTAGCAGAAAAGCAATATAATTCACCCTCTGGATATACAGTTAGGGCTTTCCATCAGAAAGATCTGAAGGCTGTAATGTTGTTACTGTATTCTCATTTTAAGATCTCATTTAGCAGACCTATATAATTTGGCTCTGAGGGACCTCTGGGCTGACTCAGCAAACAAAGAAAAACTTTGTCACTGGCCTTCTATGCTGTCACCTCAAGTTTCTAAATCTGGAAATAGGAGCAAGTTGGAAGCACGTATAATTTCCAAAGTTACCATGTCAAGTGTACACACCAGGCATACAAGTAAAAGGACGCAAAACAGGGAGAACCAAAGAGAAATTGGAGGTAGATGTGGCATCTTCTGCACTGACCATAGCTTTGACCCATCCAACGCCCCATAAAAATGTACTTTTTCCCTGCTGATGATTAAATGTTTGGACCAGATGATGTTTCAGAGTCCCTTCCAACCTGGGCTGTTCTGTGCTTCTGTGACCTGCAGACACTCAGGATGCGGCTGAGCGCTCTGGGAAAACAGTCATTCTTGTTCTGAGATTGATGCTTACCTGCAGGTCTTCATGTGCACAGCAAAAAATGTTTGTTCAAAGGTCTTGCAGGACTTTTCATTCAGGAATAGGGTTACTTTTCTGCTTTCAAAGATACCTGCAGGGGCATCTAAAATCAGATATCCAGTCAAAAGGAAGAAAGGATGTGTAAAATTAGCACATCCGCATTGCAATCGGGACATCTGAACTGGCCTTTTTTTTTCTGTACGAGGTATTGTTGCAAACTCCACATATCTCACAAATCTTGGGCAACGGGCTCTTCAGTTGGACAAGGAGGAGGCTGAGGGGGGATCTCATCACACTCTACAAATACTTGAAAGGACATTGTAGAGAGGTTGGTGCTGGTCTCATCTCACAGGGAACTGGGGACAGAACCAGGGGGAATGGTTTCAAGTGGCAACAGGGCAAGTTTAGGCTGGACATTAGGAAGCAATTCTTCACAGAAAGAGTGGTCACACACTGGAACAGACTGCCCAGGGAGGGGGTTGAGTCGCCATCCCTGGATGTGTTCAAGTGTCGCTTAGATGTGGTGTTGGGTGATGTGGTTTAGGGGTGAACTTGTAGTGTAGGGTTAATGGTTGGACTCGATGATCCCAAGGGTCTTTTCCAATCTAAATTGTTCTATGATTCTATGACTTATTTACCATGTCTTGTTCTGTTTGCTTCTATATCAAAACAATGGCTTTCCCCAACATCTCTGTAGCTAATTCAGGTTGCACAGAACTCCGCATCACACAGTGATATTGGTGTTCCCTTATTCAAATGGTAACGAGGTGACCAAATGCCTCCAGGAACTATTCCCATCAACTGGGCACACAGTGCCCCTTTTGTGCATGCTGAAACGGAGCCTCCCATTACGTGAGCTATATAACTACAGAAAAGCAATGGCTGTTTAAAAGAGGTGATCGGTGCAAGCAGCGCTGGCACCCCAGTGCTGCAGCACACTGACGAGTCTCTGTGAGCTCATGTAGCTCCTGCCCCTCTCTTTGCATGTCAGCGTCCTGTTCCCAGGATTGCAGTTACCCGAGGCCCTAAGAAAAACTGGAGAAATCCCTATGTTCTTCAGATGCGACTCTTTTCACTTAATATCATTAGCTATCCCTTGTCAGACAGAACACGGGGTGATACGAGCACCTTCAAACGTCCCCAGTGCTCCAGGCGTTCACTCATACTAACAGCAACAAGTTTGAAACTGGAAAAGTAATGAGGAAGCCTGCCAGCTTTTTTCATGTTCTCTGGAAGCAAACAGAAGGAAAAATAATTTTAAACTACTGTCTCTAGAGGACGATTCCAATGGAATAACTATAGCTAAGAAAGAAATGCAGTTTTTCGCAGGTGCCACTGGAAATATGACGCTATTAGAGAAGCTGACAACCTATCTAGACCGGTGCTTTCTGACACCGCTAGAGAAGAAAGGTATATAACAAAAATAGCAGAGGTCCACAGAAGGGTAACAAAAATGCCAAAGATATTTAGAGCCTTTCCACATGAGTGCATCTGTTCCGTTTTGAAATTTTTAATTTAAACAGTGAGTTAGCAAAACTGCTTAAGTGCTCTTGCCCTTCAAAAAAAAGCACTAGTGAGACTGATAAAATTAAGATGTAACATCACGCGCAACTGATAAAAAACCCAACGTCTTTATAGAGTGCATGATTCAGTTGTGAAATTCTGCGCCACAAATTAAAAACAAGACATAAAACAAGGCAGAATTTTAAAATACTAAGCTATTTCCTTGATATGCTATTCTAAATAAAAACAATCACAAAGGACTTTCAGAAATAAAGGAATAGAGCCTTCAGGCTAAGAAAAAAATTCATCAAAAGTCATATCGTTGCATAATGGAAATGGTTTTTTTTTTAGATTTATTTTAATATATTTGAAACACTGACCCTCTCCTGGTGTCACAGAGAAGATCCTGAACTACAGTGACTGATACCAGTTACTCTGCATTCAAAATTTTTTTACTATTTTACGAGAGTCACACAAAGCTTTATGCTTTTCTCTCTAAATATGGACCTGACACACCCTGGGCCCAAAGAGTTTAGGACAGAGAAGTGGCAAAACATAAAAAAAATAAATTCTATAAGACCAAGAAAGATTAACAAGTTACGCAGTGTAGCGAGACCTTGTAACTAGCCAAAATCTGCGCCACGAGTAGATTTTTCTTGACATACAAATAACCTATTTGATTTTTGTAAACCACCTTCAGGAAATGGTCAGACACTGGAACAGACTGCCCAGGGAGGTGGTTGAGTCGCCATCCCTGGATGTGTTTAAGTGTCGTTTAGATGTGGTGTTGGGTGATGTGGTTTAGGGGTGAACTTGTAGCGTAGGGTTAATGGTTGGACTCGATGATCCCAAGGGTCTTTTCCAACCTGAACCGTTCTATGATTCTATGAAATGAACAGGTGCAACGAACAAAGACATATTACAGTAGTACTAACCTATCAGTACACTGCTTCACCCAGCGACAGACAGAAAAACAGAGCCACTGCCCTACTGTTGGACAGAAATATTGGTTTTACTGTGAACTGATGGCTGCTTTGACTTATCCAAGCTTAATTAACCAGCGTGCTGGCACACACTATTTTGGAGGAACATCTAAAGTATATGTTTTTACAAAAACAGATTGCCAGAAGTTATTTTTGGAACGTGGCGAGGCTGGATCTAAAAAGCAGACGTGCGAATTACAAAGCAAAACTAACATAAGTTTTAGCGTGGCAAAAGATTGCTTTTACCTTAAAATACTTTTTGTATGTACATCAGGAAGCCTCAAGCCCTGCTGCACATATCTATCCACAGACTTTTCAGCACACATTGGGCTAGAAAGGCCACTCAGTAGGAAAGCTAAGATTAAAATTCACAATTGCCCAAGCATTTGTTTATAGGGGTGAGCTTTAAATGAGAAAATCGCAACCATCCAGACAATCTTCATTTGTTAATGCTGCAGTTGCTTACTGTACACCTCGACTCTACTGACAACCACTCCTCACAGAAAGGGGTGACAGCTACTGTCGTATTCCCTGTGCACACTGCCATCTGTCAAGAGTTAGCTATGGGCTAACGTGGGCTTTCCAAAACTCTATTATCCAGCGCTGCTAATTATCCCTAACAGAACTACGCAATATAAAGTTTGTCTATTGTTTTTATTTGGACATTACTTCTCTCAAACAGATTTTAAGCTGTGGGCAATGCTGTTCTCTGCTGTTCTGTTCTTTTGCTGAGTTCCCACTGGTCCAGTTCTATTGCTAGCACAGCAGAGCAATAGGATCACTGGCTAGACCGCTTCATACAGCAAAATACAATTTGCATTTCCTAACAGGACGTGCATCCAATTACCTCTAGGTCGTCCGTATCGCTGTCTGCTACCAAATAGTTCTATTCTGCTCAGCTCGCCTTTTGGAAATAATGCATAGAAAGCTGTTCACAGAAATTTTGTTGCCAGACATCATCATTTATTTCCTCCAGCACTTCCTAACAGTTTATTTAACTCCATCTGGGTTTTGTTCTTTCTTCTCCTTCTTTCAACACCCTGGCTTTGATGAGATCCTTTATAGGTGATAGAGGGCTGTAAAATTAAATATAGCATAGCAAGAATTGTCACTGATCACTGTCTCTTCTTTCATGTGGTTTGAATTATATTAAAGTATACCAGTAGATACCATTCCTGATTATATTGTCTGAAAAATTCCAGCAGGATGAGTTAGTGAACCAAAGATCTCCAAATTTAAATTAATCATAGAATCACAGAATGGTTTGGGTCGGAAGAGACCTTAAAGATCATCGAGTCACGTTCCCCTAGACCAGGTTGCTCAAAGTCTCATCCAGCCTGACCTTGAACACTTTCAGGGATGAAGCATCCACACCTTCTCTGGGCAACCCGTGCCAGCGTCTCACCACCCTCACAGTGAAGAACTTCTTCCTCATGTCTAATCTAAATGTTCCCTGCTCCAGTTTAAAACCATTGCCCCTTGTCCTGTTGCTATACATGCTCGTAAGCAGCCTCTCCTCAGCTTTCCTGCAGCCCCTTCAGGCACCGGCAGACCACTTTAAGGTCTCCCCAGAGCCTTCTCTTCTCCAGGCTGAACAACCCCAACTCTCTCAGCCTGTCCTCTTAAGAGAGATCTATACAGTTAACTCGCTGCATACCTTAATGCAGGCTGACCCGTAGTACTCACTATTTCTCATGATCTGGATACACAGAGGAAGGCAAACTGCAAGCAAGACAGCTTACATCACTTCAGCTAGCAAGCTGAGACCCTCGGACATGGAAGAAGTCATCTGTTGTGCAGAAGGTGAAGGAAAATTAACGGTCTCAACTGGAGTTCTGTGATCCCTTCACATCTACTTAAGACAGTTTCAGTGCAGCTTAAGGTTGTCTTCTCGCACAACCTTACCTTAAGGCTTGGGGTGCTTTAGTTCAGCTTAGAAGGAACATAATTTCAATTTCTTACCACTTAAAGTAGCCTGCTATCAGATTAAATGAAAAATATAAACAGCAGCATCCTGTGCTGACTTGACTTACACTTTGTGAAAATTCAGAGAGGCAGAAATTAAATGAATATGCAGGCACATACTAAGAAAGAAAGAACATAAAAGAAAACATTTGTGATCCCTATTTTCTATACTTAGCATCCTACAACAGTAACTGGATTTTTAAATTCAAAATCGTGATGTGAGGAAGAGTAACAGACATTTGAAGGGACTCCTTCCAAAGAAATAAAAGTTATAACAAACTTACATAAATAAACTGCAACTTTCGAGGAAAATAAATTAAGTAAAGGAGAGAAACTTAATGTAGCTGCACACCTTACTCCACCACAATTACACCAGTCTACTGCTAATGAGCAACTTCACTGTTCGCTGGAGCGCACAATTAAAGTTAACTTAGGTAAAAATAGTAATGCTCTGCTAAGGGAGGGGACGACACACCTCAAAGCCCCCGTAAGTCAAACATGCTATTCTCACATGACAAAGGTTTCCAGGACTAAAGGTCAGCTGAACTCTAAAGCACACATTTCTGAAATGATAACTTACACTAGGCAACGGACATGGCCCAAGTCTTCAACATGAACGTGTGGCAGAGCTTCACAAATATTTTTGTATCTACCGTAACACAAGATTTGGGAAACCCGCTTTTGAGTGTTCTGGCCATCCTAACTCCCAGGCAAGGTGAAAAATAAGGTCATGTCCACTCTCTAAAATGCCTTGAAACAGTGCTCCAATAGGCAGATAACTACTGGGTTGTGTTTTAGGATATATCCCAAAATTTAGTATATCACAGGCAATTTCAAACTGTTTTCCATTGGCAGAGTATCAAACAGATAGTAACTGCTGATGTGAGCCAGGCTTTCCAGGACAATGATGGTGGCTGGGGGCAGAAAGATATGAAGGATGCCACGTCAGCATCAGGACTCACAGCTCTTCCATTCTCTCCTCTCACCAATCCGTTCTCACCAGCCAATCTGATTTGGAAGGCTGGACTGGGCTGTCTGTCCTTATCAGGAACACGTGCTCCGATGCTCCACGGACCAGGCAGTCGAGGGGTGAACCACTACTTCTCATTCAGCAAGCTGAGCAGCTTCGACTAACCTCCTCCTCCCAACCTCCTCATCCCAGTTCCATTTATCAGGACTCTCACTCCAGTCTTTTTCAGATTTACTCTGGCTCTTACGACAGGGAAGGAAGAGATCTTAGATCTTAAGGACAAACTTCTTCCTTCCCTATCATGCCTCAAACGATGGGGCCAGGGCAAGCCCTATTTCTTTCCTTCATTTTCTGAGCCTCCTGTCTTCACTGATACACACATCACCAACAAAGACTGTTGTGTGAGCAGTCCTGCACTTTCTCCTTGTTCTTGGCACCGTGTAATTCCAGACCTTGTGAGGCACCAGAAAAATCCGCAAAGCACAGGGACGAAGAAGCTGCAGTGGTAATGGGGCACTAACAGTTACAAGGGAAGCGTGTCGGTGCAGCCACACTTCGTATTTAGCAGAAAAAAAAGCACCTCGGCAACAAGCAGGGGCCACGCGTGGATAATTCTACAAGGCAAAACACACCAAGCTAGCTGCTGAAAGGCAGCCAGTGCACCCAGGCTGTGAGAAGCACGCGCGTACGTTTTGTTCCACGCTAACTCACAGCAAAAAGGAAATGTAATTCACTTGACAAGGGAGATTGTAGCCCGCTCTTGAACCGACCAACTAATTCTCTGCAGGAGCTGTGCGAACACAAGGCATTTTCACAGAATCACAGAATGGCCTAGGCTGGAAGGGACCTTAGGGATCATTTTAATCCAGCCTCCCTGTCACCAGGGGCGTCATCTCTTGACTAGATCAGGCAACACACGGGAACCGAAGAGGAATCGAACCCGTGACCTTGGCATTGTTAGTGCCACTCTCAACTGACTGAGCTAACTGGCCCCCTATTTTAGTGCAGAGAAGGAAGTAAACCTGAAGTAAACTCCCTATATTGACATTCTCTATAATCTACCAAAGAGATTCTGAATCCAAAGCTGGATTTGGAGATGGGGCCGACCAGTTGATGCTTTTTCACCCCAGAGTCTCTATAGTATCGTACCAATTACAGAAAGACATCACTTCGCCCACAGAGGCAGCCTCCTGTTTCCCCAATGTGTTTGTAGGCACATTCAAGGAAAGGAGCTAACTTTTTTGTGCCTGTCTTCAGAAAACAAACACTTTCCACGCATAAAGTGTGTAAGATTATTTTGTGCACAAATAGTGTATGTAAATATTCAAGTATTTGCCTGCTTGGTAGCAAAATGTAAGTTTGATAAAGTGCAGACTGTTTCCAAATAGCAACTAGGTGAATAAAAAGGATATGTATTCCTGGAAGGTATCACCACAGCAGCAGCTAAACTATTTTGGTTTGAGGGAAACTTCCATGTTCATCTCCCTTTTAAGATATTACCACTGATGGTAATAGGGAAAATAGGTAATAGGTAAAGGGAAACAGTAACAATCCTAACTCTCCTCTCAGTAAGTATGATTCTAAAAAAGATTACCATTAAGAGTTAAATACTATTTTTCTGGTTCTAAGTCTCATACATAAATTCCTGTCACAGCACAGAGCACAAATTGGTAAGATATAAAAGGATAACCATAATCTTCATCGAGTATTGTGCTTATGTGTTGTATTATTTAGATTAAGACAACTTTCTCACTGCTGGATTAACTTTCTCATTTCTGGATTAACTTTCTCATTGCTGGATTGTTTTCTGCTTCTAGGTTGGAACAGGCACATACCTGACTGCTGGCTTTTAAGAACAGGCTATAGAACAAGGACAGCAACAGAACAAAACCAAAATTACTACCTAAAGCTGGCATAAAATTAAACCACTCAATGTAAAGCTGCTATGACATTATAATTTGTGTGGTAGAGATCTGTGCAGCAGAAATTTCAGCTGCAGTGAACAAGACCCTCTAGGCTTATGCATACAAAACAGTTGTTGTGTCACCTGTTAAGCTTCTTGTATTAGGCTCACGAGGAAGAACTGAAACTCATATTTTGCCAGCTTTAAGCTGGAAGCCAAGGGTAACGTTCATTTTTTCCCCCCCAAATAGCTAAAAGCACGCTCAGAACAGGATAATGAAACAACCTACTGATCCGAGAGCTATCGACGTGACTGCCTGCTGTGCAAAAGTACTGTAAAGAGGAGAGAAGGTAGGATGTGACATGGCGAATAGGACTGCAAGTACAGCACCTCAAAACAAAATATATGAAAAAGAACAACTAGAAGCGTCTTCCGTAATGCTTTTGGTTTCGTTTCAGGGAAGTAGATTGGGTTATTTCTTCGGAGACAATATATTGGCCCTGCAAGCCACAGGGAACCTGAGGGAACAGGCGTTTGCTTCTAGAAAACAGCAACACTGGAAGAAAGTAAATCATTCCGGGGTTATTTTGCTGGCCATACAGACGACCTCTCTGCAAAATACTCTGTGAACACCAGGAGTCTGCAGGGCACAGCTTTCCTTTTTTCTAACCTGCCAAGGCTGATATGGGAATAGAAGCCAATATTATCACCTGGCTCCACTCTTCCTGAACTGATCGCCTGTCGTATTCTCTTAGAAGGGGAAGACCAAATAGCTCTGCACTTACCTTCACATTCAAAACACTGGGACCCTGGAAAACCCAAAGCGTGCTG
The DNA here is from genome assembly GCF_000703405.1 of Apaloderma vittatum. Lineage (NCBI taxonomy): Eukaryota > Metazoa > Chordata > Aves > Trogoniformes > Trogonidae > Apaloderma > Apaloderma vittatum. Next base: position 42,908 of record NW_009725509.1, read on the forward strand.
CCACCCATTTCTAAATACTGTTGCTGGAAAAACCTTGCTACGGATTTCAGCGAGCTTACTCTAAAGGAAGAGCCCCCAAACTCCCTTGCTGGAGTACAAGATGTTTATGGAACTGAAAGAGGCAGGTGAGAACTGTCATAAGAACAAAATGAAAAAATGATGAGTGTGAAGACTACACTCAAACGGAATCTGTCCTAGTATGAGGAAAAAGAGCAAAAAAACAGTATTCCACAGCTAACCTGCTCCAATCACATATACACAATCCCAGTTAAATCTACAGTTTTCAAACATATTAAGTGCAACCATGTTCCAAAGATATAGCCTGGAAGTATGTAATTGGTCTAGAGATCAAAGCAAGATATCCTACAACCCCCTTTTTTTTTTTAACATAAAGACACCAAATCCAATATTCTACTGTTTTCTGAAAGCTCAGGACATCAAAATAATTATTTCACACAACAAGACTCTTCACTGCCAACATGAAAAATGCCTTGAACCACATTCACAAATAAGTACTCCCTTTACATCATACATAGCTCTTGAGAATTCATGCTACCACAAAGAACCCTCTTAGTTCAGGTACTCCTGCTTCAAACAATACTCGCTGATCAATACAAATCACACACTGTGCTGGCTGTCGCACTGTCAGCTTTCAACAGTCACGAGGCAATTATTTAAACTACACTTAGGATTATCTATTAAGTAACTGAAGATGATAAACTGTTTGGAGTGGGAGGAAACAACAACACAATGAAAAATGTGTATCAAAACCCGCAGTGTCTCCCATACAGTATTTCACAACTGTCCAAATGTACTTGACATCATTAGGGGAATGTGGAACATCTTCCGTGTTTTGACATGGGCTAATTCATGTTTTATTGAGCAGTCCTACAAAGAAAGCCTGGCACGCCTAACACAGAATGAGTCCAGATATATACCTTTAAAAACTACCTTGCTCATCCTCTCTATAACACTGAGACCAGCGTGCATGTGTGGTCTTGCCTCAGAAGGGAGATAAAGCAATAATTTGTCTTTAGCATGATATAAAACTGGCTCAGATCTGCACTGATAAATGATTTTTTTTCCCCGCCAACTATACTGAAGTTGAACCAGTGAAAAGACATTCCTTCTTTTAGATAGGCAAAAATCTAAGCTGTAAACTAGGTCTTCCATGCCAACCTATGACATCCAAGCTGCAATTCGGTTTTTTGAACATGCATTCTCTTTTTCTCTTTGAGTTTTCTTTTTGTCTACTCTTAAGCATTAAGTTAACTAATAACTGAAAATCTGAAAATATTACGTAACCTATACTGAAGCTGTGACAGTGTGCCTGGACTGTAATAATTTCTATTTCCTAAGAAGGAAGAAGAAGAAGGGAAAAATAAGTAATCTATGCTATCCCTCGTGTTGAAAACAGAAAGTAATGTCACCAATACGAACAGTTCCAGAAGAATTTTAGTTCAAAACGTGTACCTTCATTTAAAAGAGAACAGTGAAATAGTGTTAATTTTGATTAACAAAAAAAAAGATAATTGACTGTTTTGGAACTTTTAGTTTTGTTTACGTTGTTCCTACCTTTCCTGTAAATCTTTCTTCACACTGTGTGAGAAGCTAAGGGGCTTTTTTCTTTTTTTCCTTTGACTTGAATAAAAAGTGAAAATGAAACAGCAAGAAATACTTAAAATTCGTGATATTTCAAACCTTCTCACGCAAGCCTTGTGCTTCACCTCACCAAACTAAGTATGTGTCAGCTGGACACCCTTTATCATCAATGATATTCTTGATATCTGGCCTAGGAATAGATGACCTGTACTACTGAATACACTGTTCTTGCCAGCAATAATAAAACTAAGGGAGCAGATACCTACGTCTACACTGCAGCTACGTGAAGCCTGATGAGACGAAACACACCACGAATGCAGTAGCAAATGTTACCCGCAAGGAAACGTTAACATCTCTCAAGACGCCACAAATTTTAACATGCGAAGGTGCAGTTCTGCCACCGCTGCTGTAATCGGGCACTAAAACAGACGTTCACTTTCTCCCTCCCTATCCCAAACCTCCTTTCGTGGTCAAAGGACCGAGCTGCAGAACCAGAACGTCAGATCAGCTCCTTGATCAAAGCGGGGGAAAAAAGCAGAGCATTTCTTGGCAGGTTGTTTACCTTTCTGTCAGATGAACGGCATCAATCCACCTCCTCTATCTGCACAGCTGCTGCATCTGAAACACAGTGGGAACGCACAGCCGGGAATCAGGGAGGAGAAGCTTTCAGCTAGATGGGACTGAGTTTACAACAGTTTGCATACTATGGATATTAGTATTTAGCAAGGAGAGGTTGCCCAGCGAACAGTCAGCGATTTTTGGTTCTCATGGCGTTGCAAGGTATCAGCTCCGGCTATTCATGAAAATAATTTCTGTTTTGCCCTATCAACACTCTCCCTATTTTGTTTCAGTAATATTTCGGAGAGGTCTCACATTGAATAAGTAATTTCAAAGAGCTGGCAACAGAAGAGATGAGACTCTTCCGAAAGGACAGAAAAAAGAATTAATGAGGGGCTTCCTCCTGGAGATGTGAAGGACAGGTGCCAGCAAACAAATGAAACCAGATACAAAGTCAAGAGCTGCTATGAGGGTAAGAGGAAGTGTGCCATTAAGCCATTTCCATTAGGCTATTAGTGCTCATTTTTAAATCTAAAAATAGATTTTAATCTCCTGAGAATTTTAATGTGACACGCATCATCTTGAATATTTTGGAGCACAGCACAATTAAGAAATAGCCAATAGCTTGTACCACAGAATATTATTTCATTCTTTATATGCTCCAACACTTGCTAGGATCGCAAGGTCACGGAAAGTTAAATGGAAGGAGAGAGTTTGCCATATAAAACCATCTCATCTCAGGCAGGCCTTAGAGTAAGCTCAGATATAGAACAAACAAATGTCCAGCTCTTTTGTACACAGGGAAGTTCACTCACTGGCTGGAGTAGCTCAGCTCTTTTCTGGTTTAATCCATTGGCTTTGGTAGGCATAAAACTGTATTATGAATGATTCTACTGACTCCTAAGAATTGTGAACTCTTAATTCACAATTTTTCACACAAAAGATTAAGAAGGAATCGATCTGAGGAAACAACTGCAATGGGACGAGAGGTGTCTGCAGGGCTCCAAACGATTATGTTTACATCTTCTTTAAAAAGAGAATGAATACTGCTTCAGCACCAGCTGAAAGAGGAATTTACAGTCCCACGTTATTGAAATCAAGACATTAAACTATCTTTCTAAAACCAGAATTTTTTTCTTTTTGCAAAGAAAGAATTACTTTAACGCATTTAATGTGAATAAAACAACACAGCAGATCTATCAAGAACTCCACCAGTAACTACTGCAATCCAGTGGCAAATACCTAGTTAGGTGCATGTCACGACAATTAAAACATCCAAAGAGGCTATATCCTAAAGTCAAGTAAAATAATTACCTTGAGAAACAGATCCTGTTTTTGTTAAAGAGCATTGGTTGTAGTATCAAAATGGCTGTTTGGACTCATCTAATCCTAAAACTCACTGCTGAAAAGAAAAGTGGCTTTATTGAGTCAATTCTCACAAGGAAAACCATCCCACAGTACTCTTCCTTCCTCAGCTGAAATAAAATCACATGAGTTTGTGAGAAATTTCTTCCTTCTGTTAGAATAGATCCTATCTCCAAAACAAAAACAGATCTTACAACTGATACATATTTCTCCAGACGTACACGCAGCTCATTTTCTGTAGAGCCGTGACCACGGTGCCTTACCTCGATAAGTATCTGTTTTACCCTCCCATCTTTTGATCTGTCTGTTCCGACAGAAAGCTCTTGGAGCAGCAGCACACTTATCCACTGCTACAGCAAGAATTCTCACACCGTGTAGAGCCACAGGCCACCAGAGCCCAGTGTCACCTCTGACAAGGAGCAGCAGTGAACACCTAAGGTGAAACACAAGACAAGTGCATACGCAGAACTCCTGTTCCCTGCTGCCAGATCCAGCGGATTTCTGAGGCTGAAGATCATAGAATCATAGAACAATTTAGGTTGGAAAAGACCCTTGGGATCATCGAGTCCAACCATTAACCCTACACTACAAGTTCACCCCTAAACCATATCACCCAACACCACATCTAAGCGACACTTGAACACATCCAGGGATGGTGACTCAACCCCCTCCCTGGGCAGTCTGTTCCAGGGTCTGACCACTCTTTCTGTGAAGAATTGCTTCCTAACACCCAGCCTAAACTTGCCCCGTTGCAACTGGAACCATTCCCCCTGGTTCTGTCCCTAAT
>NW_009725510.1:0-41798 GCF_000703405.1 Apaloderma vittatum
TTTGTGAAGGTAAGAAGGGTGATTTATTGTCCCATGTGAAGGGATAGCAGTGCTCAGGGAAGCTCTGTAGTCCAGCCACAGCCAACCGTTGTGTCCTCCCAGTGGAAGAGCACGCAAAAAACCTCAAAGGCACCCAAGCTGAGCACTTAGAGAACCCCATGGAAGAGACGATAGTGTGAAGGCACGAGAGATGCTGCCTGGGAAGCAGATCAGAAAATCCAGATGTAATCATTTGTGGAGCCTTAGTAAGCACAGGGGGCTTTCGGAAGATGCTAACTTTGGGATATGAGGGAGAGAGAAAAGGACTGCAATTGGCATCCCGCCATCTCCTCGTAATTGCTATATATAAAATTCTGCACCTGCAGGTTGAGGTGATTGATTAACATGCTTTATAAATCTCAGGCAGTTGAAGAGCTACGACATGGTTACAATTTTGTTCATAAAGTTCCAGCCATGAAAAATAAAATGAGTTTCCAAGGGAACCCAGGAGTTTCCACAAACTTAGTTGATTTGGTCGAATTCTTTTTTTAATGAAAACTTTCAAAATGAAACAAAATGATAAATGTTCATTTTGAAAGGCGTCATTTTGGTTTTTTTCTCCAAATCTGGAAGGGCTCTGGCTTTCCATTCCTTTCTTTCTTTCTCCCTTTTTTTTTCTTTCCTCTTTAAAGTTTTCTTCTCTTTCAAAGTTTGGGAAAAAAACCCCACAGATCTCTTTCCCCCTATATTTTTCCCTTCTTAGCTTCTCATTTACACAAGTGAAAATATTTATTTTTTTAAAGAAAGAGCAAAAAGAAGTCTAAGCAGAACTTTGAATAAAAGTGAGACCTGTCTTCTATGGTATGTATAATTAAACTCATCATCTTTTAAATATTTCACTTAAATAACACTTCCCAAACAGACCTACTTTCTGTGTTTACTGCATTGTGTGACACTGGATCTCAAAGGGAATTGAGAGGATTTACATGGCTGCATCTACCTTGAAAAAGGAGATAATCAGCACACAGGGCACTGAAATTACTGCTGAGCGGAGGATTCACCTACACTCAGGTGAGGAGAGGTGCTCTACAGAGATGACCTCTAACCATGGGGCCCCAGCTGACAAACTTGAGTATAAACACTTTTATTGCAGCATGTGAATCCTTTCACTGACAAAAAACTCAGTGGTGAGGCAGAAGCATTAAATAACAGCTACAATCCCCAAGCCCACTAAGAGTTTGGGGCAATAGATACCATTAGAACAAACAGCCCAGATAAAAAGAAAGTCCAAGGTAGTCTCCCACACCATCTTCACACTCCAGAGATTTTTGTCTGGCAGGACTTTTAGCTATGCCTAAGCACATCTAGAGGGTTTGGTTTTTTTTTTTTAATGTGAAAGAGCTCTTCTACCAAAAAAAAAAAAAATAAAAAATCCTCCCTCCGTAAAAGTGTCTCCCTGAAGAGACACATTCGTGTTTAAAGGTCCCAAACAAGCCACAGTATCATAATAAATAGCACATCTCATAACTCCGTATTAGTTTAATCCTCACAGAGTCCTTTCACCAGTGCAAAACAGCTGCTCTCGCACAGCACCTGAAGTAACACAGTGCACATCTGGGGAGCACAAGGACCGCACAGCTGGCACCTCCTTCCCCGGCCAGGAGCCACCCTCGGCACTGCCTTGCCCCTCTCTGCCACTCTGCCCATTTTGTAGCATCTCTCTCTCCACAGAGACACTGTCACCATCGTGCCATTGCAGGAATACATCAGAAAATACCAATTGCCAAATGCCACCTAATATTTCGGAGCAGAATGAATGCAGCTTGGCAATGAATTTCCTAGTTTGACCGAATTGGCCCCACGTGTCTGTCCCTTGTGGAAATAACGAAGCCATCACTGAAAAATTCTGTGTGCTCTATGATTCTTTTCCCTTCTTTTTCCATTTTAGTTGTGCAATCGATGCTGTTTTGATCTTGATGTACAAAGGCTTTGTGCCCACATCAGAGCTTTTACACTTTGTTCCTGGTGCCCACGTCCTCCCACAGCTCGGTGAGAAAGAAAGTTTTCAGGGCAGAGGATTATTTCAAGCAGTAGGAGTTAAAAGAGTTATTAGAGACCAGTTTGCCCAGTAAGGCTGCACCAGGAAAGCAAAGTCCTCCCTAGCTACCCTGTACATGATGTGGAAGAGTGTCTGCTGCTTCCAGGTCCCAGCACCGAGAGCAGATCAGCCTCAAATGCTGACTCCAGTCAGCACAGCGAAACAACAGCGGGTTTCAGAATCACAGAATGGTCAAGGTTGGAAGGGACCTCCAAAGATCCTCTAGTCCAGCCCTCCTGCCTAAGCAGGACACCCAGAGGTTTGATGAGCAGAGCTTCTGCCTGGGCAGCAGATCAGCTCTTCCACATTAATAATACTGCCTGGGCATTGCACAAGCATACAGAGAGAGGAAAGGCACAGTGAATGCTCTGGAGAATAAAAAAACCTAAAAATCACTTTCCCTTCTTCTCTTGGTGGGGGGCATTGATTTCATTCCCCATTTTGAAGACCTCTTGTTTTTTCCCTCTGCACATAAATTGGATGCGAGTTTTCTGTTGAAATGGAAGAGTTATTCAGGAGCAATTTCTCGTTTATTTTTATTATTATTATTTGTGGCTAACTTCATAGGCTTTGCGAGGACTGCTCATTTCAAGCAGGCAAAGTTCCTTTTTCCGCCATCTGAGGCTGCAACCTTTCCCTGACCTCTTGCTCTGAAGGTTAACATGAGGTTAACGCTGGAAAAGCAAATCAAAGCCAAAATGACACCAGTTACCTGTTCCGGTTTGTGTTGCTTTATGACTCCAGGGACCACATGCCTGACCGCCTGCCATCTCCCCCGGGGGGGCTATGAAGTAATAATGTCTCTTTATTTCCTGCCCAGGAGCACAATTCAACTCATGCCTTTAAAACCAACCAAATAAATTTCTCTCTTTCAAGCTTTCATTGTGAACAGAGAAAATGAGAAGTGGAGATGATGATAACCTAATCACTGGACTCTTTCAATAAGTGGAATTTCCTCTGAAGTAACCGGTTTGAATATCTGCCAAACAACAAAGCTCCCAACATTTCGAATACTCAGCCAGCGTGTTGTGAAAGCGAATATGAGGAATCGCCCTGGATTTGGTTCTTGCATGAAATGAAAGCACCAGTTGCTCATTAAACAGAAGGGTCACATTCTCGTCTCAGAAATATGGTGCAACTCTACAGAGATACCGAGCTTCTGCTTGGAAGAAGGGACACAGAGTTAAAACCAGGAGCAAGCTAGTGAAAGAGAAAAATCTGGTGAGGTCAGGGTGTGATCTGCCCTGGGAGCATTTCCACGTGGATGCTGTCTCTGGAGAGGTTTAGGGGACTTGACCAAGGTTACAGAGGGAGCACTGTAGAAAGCAGGGTTCTGCTCAGGACCTGAACACCGACACAGTGCCTTTGGCAGCCAGACACACGATCAAGTTCCACGTCTAAATAGAGACTTAAGTGCCCTGCTTTGCCCACATTTGATGATCTGATACATAACCCCAGAAGAGAAATAGTAAGAGCCGCAGGAAGCTGATTTCTCCACGCAGCTCCTCTCTTGATCCGTTTGCTTTCATCTCAACCAGAGGAATTTTTCATCTCGCACTTTATGATCTCTTTTCACGACAATAGGTTGGGGCTGGGCAGCAGGGCTGCATGTTATCGTTGTAATGAGAACAATCAGAGCAGAGCGGTTATTAATCACCCAGTCATATGATCCATTAAAACAAATTCTTATTAACCACAAGACATATGTTTTTCTCCTGAACTCCAGAGATAATGCCTGAAAGCAGATGGAGGAACCGCACTCACAAATTAAATTTGATGGGGCTTTTAAAAATAAATTAAGTCTGGCAGGCCTCTCCTCCTTTAATTAAGCTGCTGTGTAACTTTGAGAATGTACTTGTTACTTGCCACAGATGTTGCTGAGGGGTCTATTTCTTAGCTGTTTCTTTGCTGCTGGTTGCTTCAAAAACCACGAGCAAAATCTGCTGTAAAGCAACAGGACCAAGGAAGGAGGGAAACCTCTGCAGAGCCGCTGCAGTCAGACTCATGGATTCTATGACTTCCAGGTAGATATTTATTGCAGCTAACACCTCTAGACTTGGCTCTGACATGTTTTCTAGCCCCAAGTCTCACCATATTTCTCTCTGGAGTAGTTCAGGGCAAGGACTGTGCAGCAGTACTCTCTTACTCAAGGAGCATCTCCCTGTGCATGTCTCTACAACCACAGCAATACAAATTTAGGGAATAACAACCTGCCAGTGGGAATAAGTTATTCTCAGCCAATACCAACACAGACAGAAGATACAATTGATTCTGGAAATACCTTGAGGGTAAACATATACCAGTACCCTAGGACTAAAGGGAATAGCCCTACCTCATGCCCAGCATCACTGAGGGAGCATCAGGACATCAGAAGGAGCATTAAGATTTGTTGAAAGTAGCAAAATCGAAAGCACTGAGGACAAATCCAGTTGTCCACAGAAGGTCACGTCCATGGAATTTGCCTCCCCTAATCCTTGAAAATGCCATAAGCTCTTTTCAGGAAACAGTAGGAAAGGACTGGATTTCACCCATGTCACTGTAACTCCTGAGGTTGTGAAAGCCAGTAAAACACAGTCAGTGATACACCTCATCTAATTTGATGTTTCTAAGTGTTAGGCAGGGGATTTACTTGCCTAAACAAGTACCGAGCTGCATTTTAAATTTCCCAAGGCATCCCTCTCCTGTAGCACAAAGGAGGTGTGCATCTGGATCTCCCAGAGTAATTGCAACTCCCAGCATGTAGACATCATGCATATTGTGTATAAAAATGGCACTGGACACCTCTCCAGACACCTGACTCAGTCCTTGGGTGCCTAATCTCATTAATCTCCCAAGCTCCTTCTGGTCAATGGAAAGAGTTGAGCACCTTCAGGGACTGATTCATTCCTGCAACACAGATAAATTGCCCTCAGAGGCGTTCCTTCAGCAGCACTGACCACAGAAGCCTAAACAACTGGCTTACTACTAGATGCCTACCTTTTGGCAGCTAAATCTAGGTTAAATTAATTGTTTTGCCTGTGTATTGTTCCCTAGATGAACACAGCAGGGGCCTAAACTAGTCCAAATGGTTTCTATAAAGATCCAAATCAATACACTTAGATTGACTATTTTAATTTATTTTATTTTTTTTTTTACTGTATAGCATTTTGTCCATTTCTGCCAAGCACAGCTCAGGAAGAAAGTACATTTTCACACAGAAAGGCAAAGTAAAATATTTTTTAAGAGTGTAACTCTTAGGAGGTAGATTCACTAACATTCTACAGGGGAAATTTAAAGTCAAGACAAGGAGAAGAAAATGCCTTAGGAGCAGCGAGTGATATATCAAAGCATTTCTATGCTACTTTCATATCCTCTTTTCATCCACAACCTTCACTAATCACCACTATTTCCATGACCTAAGAGGCCTTTTCTGCCTTTAGAAAGTAGAACATGAATCGCTCCAGTATTTGGGAAGGCTATTTATAGGACATACTAAACTTAGTTGAGGCAGGTTTAAATACAAGGAATCCTCCCCTCCTTTAACCCTAGCAGAGTACACATACACAGAGTTAACCTACAGTAATAACATGTTTAATCAAGGGAGTTATTTGAATCCATTTGCTCAATGTGCCTGGAAGTATTTAAGTTGTGTACACAAGTATTTCTCAAGGGTGCTAAAACATAGCTGAGTGAACAATTATTGCAATGGATATCTCTTTTCCCTCGCTCCCAGAAGCTCTGGAGGTATTCCCTCTGTCAGCCCCAACAGTAGCCACACATTAAAATTGGATTGACAGCTCTTACCTTCAATATCTCCATATAAGAATCCTCTTTATTATTATTATTAGTGTTTCTTCAGTGTAGTGGCAACTATGGAACATTGTGAAGAGGGGGACTAACTCTCACCATGACTTATTTTGCACTAACTCTCTGCATCCCAGCTAGGGCTCCCTAAAGTGTTTGAGTGCTGTGGGGAAGACGATGGCACAAAGTCCCACAGACGGATAGAGAACTTAGGTCTCCAGCAATCAGCACCAAATCCTCCACCAAGGGTCTATGGACACAAATTGCTAGTGGATTTATTAGCAGTTCCTCAGCTTGGTAAAGAGCCTCATAACTTATATTTTAAGCCCTCAACCCACACGTAGTTTGAGTCTTCCTGAGAGTAGGTGACCTCACCTCAAACAGCACTCCACCAAATATTTCAGCAAACCACTGTCCAGGCAATTGCCTGAACTCAAGGCAGCACATAAATACTGTGGGAAACCAGAGTAGCCTGGCAGAAGCCTACCCAGGTGACAGGGTAATGCTCCACGAGTTCCTCCTGTCCTAGAAGATGCCCTGATGGCAATGAACCATCAATCACTATAAGTAGAGCTCGAATGGCCCCAGATGGATATTGGCTTTCTGAGCAGGAGCTTAATTTAGCCCCGAAGCACCATTTTAATATCAAATCAGAAAGGCACTAATCACTTTCCTGGTACTTTATGCCTATTTAACAAACAGCTTTCATTGCTAGCTTCATGGAGATTCTTGGATTTTTTTCTTCCACATTTGGAATAACAGGGCCTTCCCAAAGCAAAATCCTAGTCAAGTGCAAAAAGAAAATCTGCCCAATCGTGAGAGAGTAAGGATCAAGAAGAGTTTAGTTATTATTTATTATTCTTATTTAAAACAGAGGAGACAACCGTTGGCAGACAGATTCCTCCCTCTTAAATATTACAGTGTCAAGGCAAAGTATCTATTGGCTTGCTTAGTACTGTTATCGATAATGAATAATGTTTCTCATCTGCTAATGAGCCTGAATCTCCCCTAGAGTATATAGGAAATGGATGGTATCATTTAAATCCAATCAACCATGCAATAGACCCCACAGGACCTCAGAAGCTGTACTGTCCTATGTAGCTGGGTGAATTTTTGTTTCTACTTGTTATGCTCAACAGTTACAACACTTCATGATGAAGTTCTGCTGATTTTTCATTAGGACTGGAATAGAAAAACAACGCTTGGCTGTTTTCTATGTTTCTTGCATCAAACTCCACATCGCCAGGTCTGCCCTGGCTTACAGCACACACTGGTAAGTGTGACCATGGCAGGATCCAGGTTGGTACACACCATAACAGGAGAATTTTGTAGTGGATACAGATGCAATTTCCCAGAGATAGGTAGCTAGCTCAAAAATTCACTGCACCTCCATGTCCTCCTCTTAAGCCAAAACTTGCTGTGGGGGAAAAACCTACAGATTTTTTGCTGTGTTAAGACACTGACAATTTTCAGACTCAGTTACTAACAGGATGTGGAACACAAACAGGTATTTCTGAGCAGTGCTAGAGTATGTCAGATGCTATAAAAGGCTAGCCTGTCATACCACCACCTCTTGGCCCACTGCAACTGCAGCTCAACAACTGTATCAATGACCATTGCATCTCTAGAAACATGCATTTGTCACATTGCTACAGGCCTGCATAACATAGAAACCTGTCTCTAGGAGCAGCATGGTGTTTCTCCTGGTTTTTGAGATGTCAGCAGGCAGCCAGACTTGCTGCTGCAAAAAAACCCTGCGCATGTGGCGACAACCATGGGCAAAATACAGGAGAAACAGTCTTGTGATCGAAACAGGTCAGAGAAACTGTGACTGCAGTGAGTATCTGTGCCTTGAGATGCTGAACTGCTTCATCATGAGGTGGTGCAGAGCGAGGGCAGACCATGGGCACACGACTGCCCAACTGCCCAGACTTCCAGAGGAGAGAAGGCAGTGCCAGCTGGACAGAGACAGGTTTGGCAAGCGCAGTGTGTGCGAGACAGCTTCCATGCTTCAGAATAATCTCCAGCACTTGAGTTGTTGCCATTGGGGAAGGCATTGCTGACCTGACCCAGACTCAAGGATGAGGTGCACCAAAGAACTCCAAGTCTGAGTCGGTAGCTGCAGAAGCTACCGAGAAGTATGTTCTTGGTTTAACAGGGACCCGAGCTGGAGCCCAATGGTGTAAGCCTCCAAAGGGCTCAACTCTTTCTGAAAGGAATGAAAGAACAGTCTTAGGGACCAAGGGTGAGCTCGTCCTCAAAACATTGGAATGTCATTAAGCCTGTATCTTGAAAAACAGTAAGTTTAAAAAGACGAGAGATACCGGTAGGTCACAGATAAACTGCTTAGGGGATCCCCGTGTTGCAGCAATCTCTATATCTCTACCTCACACAATCCTCTGTGGGAGTCAAGAAAATATTAAGTTTATGCTATCTTTATGAGATGGGAAGAGCTTGTCACATACGCAACTTTGAACAAGCAATGCAATGAAATCTATCAGATGCAGCCCAGATCCCCTGTAAACTTGTCACATATTTGATTCACCGTCCACGGCAGAGGTCTGCAATGAAATGTGAAGCCAAGGTAAACTTGCCCAGGCACAGGTCTTGCTGCCAAGCTAAAACCAAGGCTGTGCTCTGCAAATGTTTGATTAATCAGGCAGAATGCCAAGCAAGCCTGATGCAAACTGTAATGCAAATCAAGGATTTCACACTCAAAATTAAGCAGACCTTGGAGGTTTGATTTGTATTTCCCCAGCCAAAACCTCTCTATCAGAAGTGCTTTGAATGATAACATGAGATTCTGTGGCCCCACGGCTGTTCTAGGGGGGTTATCTGCTCCTGCCCCAGTTGCTTCTTGCTTTCCTTCATCCCCTCTCCCCTCCAGGCTCACCTGTTCCCCAAGAGGCTTCCAGCAGCACGTATCAGAAGTGTGTGCCATGCAAACACATCCAATGGAAAAAAGTCACTATAGGAAGAGCAGACAGCTCCCTTTCCATCAGCTGAAGCATTTCCACCAAGGCCTCACACAGCCACTGCCACTGGGAATCCTAAAGGCTGGAGGGCAAATGCCCAAAGACAGGGCCTGTAACACCACCTTCCCGCCCGTTTGCCAGAAAGGAGCCTGTATCTGACAGACACCAAGATACATCCTCTCTGCCATTCCTCCAGACACAACCTGTGGTACCTCGGAGCCTGCTCTTCACACAGCAACCCCAAAAATTAACCCAGGATTCACCGCAGGACTCATCCACCTGGAAGCAGCCACTCTACCCCCAGCTCAGACAGAAGGTTCACTGGGTGAAATCCCAGCTTTCCCAAACCTCCAGGGATTTTTTTTTTTCCTTTGCTCACACGGGAGGAGGACATCTGCAGATTGTTAGGGAGAGAAACGACCACTGTGCAGTCATCCCACATCCCTAAGCCCAAGAGCACTATTTTAATTCCTGCACCAGTGTTATTGCCACCATACAAATGATACCAAGGCACAAGCCATGCTGATGAAAGATTAGAAGAGAAACTCACTATGCAGGAATATTTTCCTTCTGATTTCACCGCAGAGGCAGGGTCAGCCACTGCTGCAGTGCAAGCCCAGCCTTCTCCTGTGTGTTAAAGCAGGTAAAAACCAGCTCCCAGGAGCAGATTCTTCTCCACGGTGCTGCAAGCACTTGTAAATCAGAGGCTTCCACGGGCAGGGGCTGGCAGAGCCCTGGCAATGCTGCACGAGGGGCCACTGTGACTAACGGGAGCAAGACAAGAACTTGGCAATTCATCTTCAAGTCTGCTGCTGAAGCATCTCCCGTTTGTACCAATTAGCCACATTGCAGCATTTGGGAGCATTAGAGATCTTTTCTTAATCCATCTTTTCATTTTTGTCTAAAGCTTCTTTTAAGTTTTCAGTGGGTATGATCTTTACTGCCCCATTCTTTGTTGGGATTACAATAATTTGTCATTTGTGTGCAGACAGTTTCTTAACTACTCCTGCGTTAGAAATAACCTTCGGAGTAATATTGGTTCTTTTATCTTCAGGGTCCTGCAAAGCTCAGAGCTATTGAATGGCAAGGCATTAAGGATGCAAAGAAACCCCCATAAGGCAACACATTAAATGTGAGCTCTCTTGCTATAGAAATGGAAGGACTGCACAGTACAGTTGCTCAAATCCAGCCTGGGCTAGGAGTAAAACCCTGCTTGAAAAGGGTTTATGGCACCAAAGTTGTTTTAGCATCTGTAGCCTTAATTTTGGAGGCTGGAAAAGTACTGTAATAGTTTTATTTTATGGACCATTCAGGCATATTCACTCAGTCTTTTGTATTTTCTTTCCCTCAGCATGGTCATTCAGAGACAATACACTTCAAGGCCAGACAGGGGTACAGTTGTGACGACCTAGTTTTAGTTACTGCATGACAGAGGCGAATGAGAGATAACAGAACGAAGCCACATCAGATTTACTGGCACTATGTAGTTACCCCCAAAAGGCTCAAAAAGACCTGACAGGGCAACTCTAGACCTCCTATTTTTATTTCTAGATTTTCAAGACTTCAGGGAGTCCCAAGGAATTAGATTGCTGCAACATAATTGCAACATTTAAAAGAGCAAAATGAGCAACCTGCAGAACTATAGCACAATTAGCCCTAATGGCAGCACAGAAGTATAGTACATTTAAGACTACCAGGGAATTACAGGCTAGGACACAAAGACTGCAAGTCACCATAAACCCTGCTTTTGGTGGAGTTGTCGAATCAAGCTATCTTTTTTTTGACAAGATCATAAACTTGCTGGATAAGTCAACTCTGCTGAGAGTACGCACTTGGATTTCTCAAAGGTATTCTGTTTAACACCGTGTGATGGCTTTATTTAAAAATACACATCATAGGCAGCAAGTGGAGCACACATCGCATTACAAAGTGCCTAGTAGATATTAAATGTAGCTGTTACAGGAGGGTGTTTGAGGTCAAGGGGACATTATAACTAACAGGACCTGCTCTAATCAGGACCAAGTTGTCCCCACTTTTCAGAGATGCAGGCATGGAAAATAAGAATTATTCAGAGAAATGCCCTCTTCCTCATTAGCACATCACTTATCAACATATTAGTCACAGCTTCTTTCTCCATTGCAGGCACAAGTTTCCTGAGGAGGGCAAGGGTATTTCTCAAGCAACAACCGACACTTGCACATGCACGTGGCTAGGCACACAAGGAAACCCTCAGCCATAGAGATCTCCCCCAGAAATAATGTCCCACCAAGCTGGGATCCGTCTTCCATTTACCCAGGAGAGTAAGTCAGGGTGTTCAGTTAAACCATTTGTCAATGAAGGTTTGTAATTCCCATCACTGAAATCCTGTAAGAATAAGTTACACAAAAAACTCTTGAGATGGCAAAGACAAAGCTGATCCCACATAGGTTAAGGGCTTGACTAGATAATGTCTTGAAAGCCTTTTAAACGCTACTTTCTATAGTTCCTTTAACATGCAAATCCTGGGTCCAGTTTTCAAAACAATAGCTTGTAATTTTTAGACATGCACAGTGAATAGAAGTGTTACTTGTATAGATGCTACTCTGCAGGCAATGGATGCCCTCGCTTAGGGATGCAATGGGACTTGTAGATATTAAGCATTATCACACATGCAGGCATCTATGATCTGACTTGATACACAGCTGACAGAAGACACTACAGTCTGAGCCCCAGACATGGTCACCCTGGCTGGGGCTCTCTTCGGTGCACCGGAAATTTCACTCCTGAACCTGCTGGAGGTCTCCTGAATTACCTCAACCAGCTTCCTACCTACAACACAGCTCCACACCCATGAACAGGGGACACCACCATCCTCCTCAGAGCAGCTGATGGGCACATTGCAGCACAGCAGGGAGTTCTGCCTTGCCTTATTTTATACTTCAGTGCCTGGCATGTTCTGCTGTCTCATTGCTGATCTCTGGAGCTCTCCCTTAGACTACACACAACAGGAAAAGCACCCATGGAGATCAACAGGTTCACCTCAGGACCCAAACACCATCGTTTACTACAGGGGTTCAGCATGACACACACAGGCAGGCTCAGCTGGATCTTCTCCAATATTGATGGGACATGCCCTGACCTCACACTTCTGAGATGGTTTGTTATTTCCCTCGAGAAGTGCAGCCCCATTTCCCCAGTTACCAAAAGCGATAGGTACCAAGGGCAATGGAAGTGAAGGACAGCAAGACATGTCTACGGCCACCATGATGCTCACTGAGGGTTGGTGCCAAGACTCAACGATGCCAGTCCCATTGTATGCTCGCCTCTTCCAAAACATCCCAGCACAGGATGAGGAAAGAGCCTTCCCTCCGGGGCAAGCCTGCTTGCTCTCCACTCTGTCAAACCCGGGAGAAGATGGATAGCACTTAAAAGTCACTGGTCAGAGAAGGAAGAGGGTCAGAGCACAAAGGCCATCTGTTGCCATCTGAGGACAGCAGCCAGACAAAGAGGGAGCAAGCACCAGGACCGCGCTGGAAACCCCTGTGGAGCTGTGACCTTCATCCATCAAACGGGGCAGAGCAAGGGGCCATGGCAGCACCTGCCAGCCTCCAGCAAGAGCAGCAGGTCCCCGAATATTTGCAAAACATGAAAGCAAAGGGATTTTTGTCAAGTTGTGCTTTTGTACTACCTACTACTTCTCAGAGATGCACATATACACACAGTGTATTACAAAGCTCCTTAGTTACAGGCTCACAGAAGCAGTCCCTGAGCCTTGTTGGCTGCTTCAGTGTTTTGGGCAGCCCACATGAATTACACAACTCAAATTCTGGGCAATACAAAAGAGATTTTTGTGGTATAAACACAGACAGACATAGTCATCCCAGGCTTCAGCAGCATTATATATAACCAAAGAGGAATGCAGGCAGCTCTGTCCATGCATGCCTAAGGAATTATTTTAAACATGTTCGGGGGATTTAGAGCCAGCGCTTATGAAATAGTTGAGGTGTGTGGTAAGAAGTGTAACAATTAAAATACTGATGAATACCAAGTTAGATCCATGGTATTTGCTGGAAGGTTGCCAGCACCAGGCCAGTAAAGGTGCAGATTGGTCACCTCGGCACAACCTGCCACGGGGAGGGTTGTGAGCAGGGAGCAGATGCCATGGAGCCTCAGCCATGGGTCCTTGATTCCTCCCTATGCTCAGCCTCACCGCTGCCATTATCCTCCAGCCACCTGCACCAGCACTGGGAGAGTTTCCTAACCAGACCTTCTCTTCCCTGCCCTTCTAGAAGAACTACAGCCCAGATGTTCCTGGGCTCCTTCAGGGTGCACACACATCCCAGGGCTCAGTTAGAGACACTTGGCCAGCAGAATTAGCAGGAGGCTAACCATCAGGACTTCCCCTACTTACTTCAAGCTGACAGGAGGAGAGCAACCCCCTGCTGGTATCCCTTTGCTCTCTCCTCCTCAGCTCGAGGGCTCCATCTCACCTTCCTCCATCCCGAAGTGAACCCCAATTCCCAGCAGATCTGCCAGCAATGCCTATTGCTCTGTGCAAGCTCCTCAGATCAACTGATCAACCAATTGTCACAACTCTTCCCAGCCATAACACAGCCAGCCTGCTGCACAAGCACAGGGCTGTCCTGTACTCACTTCCTTCCTCAGCTCAGGAAGGCTGGAGGGACAGATATCAAGACTACAGGGGAAGAGGCATCCTACAAATGGGGACACACCGTGGCAGCAAACCCCCTGACAGAAGATGTACCTAATTATACCCCAGCTTCTAGCGGAGACCAATCCATAAGACCAGACTGAAAACACACCGACCTAAAAAGCCCTAAAAGGTACGTAATATGAAATTCAGCTCCTCAGCACCAGGATTTTATCCCCACAGGTCGCTCCTGTTGCCCCACACTGTTCACTAGCGTGGAGAGACTTGGACAGGAGATGCAAACATAGGACACGAGGAAGGAGAAACCTGCTCACCTCTGGCACCGAGCACCTGAGCCTGGAGTCTCTCCAGAAGGGTTTTCTGCTGCTGTCATCAACAGTCTTTTATTTCCAAGGCTGGATAAACTTTGCTGGCACGTAAACTCCTGATGAAATAAAGCATTAATAATAATCAATAATCAGTTTGGGAGGCAGTTTGGGTTTTCCCTAGGACTAAGTCCTGCTCTACACATGCAGACAGGGTGATTTTTCCCCGGTAGCTCATGGGTCAGTTTGTCAGTGCAACATGATAATTTGTAACAGATAATAAAAAAATAACAATTATTTTAAAAAAGTAAAAGCTGCTCGAGATTTCTATTATCCCCCACTAACATTTCACACATCAGAGCTCCCCAGCATCCTTCATTATCACAGCCTGGGTTGCAAATAATGGCTCTAGATCACTGCATTACCCTGCCTCCATTTAATGCAGGATTTAAACCACACATTTCTTTTTTTTTAATTTCATTTTTTCTCAATATTTGCCACAACAGCATTCCCATCAACAAATAGATTTTTATTCCAATTCAAGTTAAAGATTGACTCAGGTTTTAAAGTAAAACTTACTGGTGTCTAAAGACATTCTGATTGCCAGCCCAGTCACTGGGGCATTAGGAAGTTTTCCTCAGCAAGCAGAAGCTAACAAATCGAATTACAAGCATAAGAAAGGAAGGAACTTAAAATTGTTGGCAAGGATTTTTCTTTCAGCTAAAGTAACCTTCTTACACAGTATTAAGCAGCTTGCACCAAACGTGCTCAACTTTATACCACATTTCCCTGCAAGCGGCATTTAACCAGCCAGACGTTCAACCTAGTGAAGAAGCAATACCTGGGCTCACTCCCACCATTTCCAAACTCTCCCAGCACTCATGCAAGGGGAAGGATCCAGAATAAAATAACCAGCCGGGGAAGCCCTTTAGAAGGGCATGCCTCTCTGAGCTCATGAATTTTTACCCCCTTTCCAGGCAACACTCCACCACATACACACCTCCTGATGCTCAGCCTTCTGCCAGCCATAGACCTGCTCATCTGCTTTTTTGCACACCTGCCACAACACACCTCCCTCTACCCTCAAAAGCCCCCAGCTGAGGCTGCTTGCCTTTTTATATCCTCCCAGTGCCCAGCACAGCTGCAGCTAAGTAGCTAAGCCGACTCCCTTAAAGGATCTGCAGCCCCTCTGCTGTGAGCTGGAGTGGCCAAGAAATGTTTCATGCTAGGACAAACTAGGTATCAATGCCAGGAGCATCCAAACATATTCTGCTTGGTTCCTCTGGAAAGGTGGGGGTTCAGTGATGCTTTGGGAAGGACAGGCCTTGTTACAGAGCTTCTTGCCATACAGACAGCATTTTGCATTCCTGTTCAAATTGTTATTTAAATAATTCACTACATTTATTATTATTTAAATTATTTATCATCACTTATTTATTTTGATTTCCTCATTTCCTTACTTTATTT
Organism: Apaloderma vittatum; assembly: GCF_000703405.1. Classification (NCBI taxonomy): domain Eukaryota; kingdom Metazoa; phylum Chordata; class Aves; order Trogoniformes; family Trogonidae; genus Apaloderma; species Apaloderma vittatum. Next base: position 15,259 of record NW_009725510.1, read on the forward strand.
GCTACCTAAAGATTTAGCATGCCACGCGCAGCTTTGTATGTCTTTCAACCTCTTGAAGTAAAAGATAATTTTATTTTTATGCATATATTCTGGCTTTTTAGCCCTAGAACCTTCCAGATGAACACAGAGAGTTGCCATCATACTATCCCTTCTCTGGGATGCTGGATCCTACCTCATCTTCATAGGAGACTGCTCCAATCTGCCTGGGAAACAGACCTGACAATAGAATAGCTACACGGTGGAGATTCAAAGCCCAGGCAGACAGAAATCATAGAATCCTAGAATCATAAAATGTCTTAGGTTGGAAGGGACCTTATAGGTTATCTAATCCAACCCCCCTGCCATGGGCAGAGATGCCCTTAACTAGCCCAGGTTACTGAAGGCCTCATCTAACCTGGCCTTGAACATTTCCAGGGAGGGGGCATCCACAGCCTCTCTGGGAAATCTATTCCAGAGTCTTGCCACCCTCAGACTGAAGAATTTCTTCCTAAGATGCAATCTAAACCTATTCTCCTTCAATTTCTCCTTCAAATCCATTTTCTCTTGTCCCAGGGAAACTTCCATCCCAGAGATTTCCATCCCGGGTTCATTTCAGTCCACCTATAGCCCTTAATGATGTTCCCTGGGGAAGAGACGTCCATGCACCTACCAAAATAAGAGAGTGAAGTTACATAATCAGCATCTCCTTTCAGCACAAGGAGAAGCAGCCAACATGCTTTGACATCATTATTTCCCCACCTCCTGACAAAGATGGAGTCGAAAAGAGCAGGGCTGGTCCTCTTGAACCCAGTGGGTCTGCTTCACAGGGCTTTTTTCAGCCTCTGCACTCCCTGATTCCCGCATGGCAGAGCGACATTACAGTCAACATGAAGTAATCCTTTGATAAAGTGCAGCCATTTATGTGAAAAATGTAGTCTCACCATTAAAATGCAAATGAAATGAGTGCTAATATATTAACTGGGGATGGGAGTTGAAATGGCTTATGACAAGTGTGCTTTCATGTGGAATATAGTTAAGAGATAACAGGGGGTGTGTAAGAGAAAGTAATATTCAGATGTACATGTTTGTTTATTGAAGATATTAATGAAGGGCAACGCTTAAAGCGTATTATTATTTCCTCGTCTTTCTTCCGTCCCTCCCTGGTTCAAGTCTAATACCGAGAGGTCTCTCCCACGGGGAGTTTGATCAGAAGTCATCTTTGATGAATGATCTGAGTCTGCACAAAAGTCGACAGGAAAGCTGAAATGTATTTAATGATCTCCTTTGAAGAGGAGCACAAAGTCCCCCCCAATGGATATCCCATGTGCTACAGTTGCCGTGAGAGCTGATTCAGAAAGAAAACGGAAAACTTTGAGCTCTTCCACTGATTTCTCAGGGATATCCCTCGGGAGCATGGCCAACACTAGGGCAGTTCTGGGTCTTCTCTCTGGAGAGAAACCTGTCCTGGGGTGTAGGGACAACAGCAGGAGACAGAACGGAGCAGGGCAGCCACTCTGGATGAGAATGACCTGCACAGAGAATAAACTCAACTGCCCAAAATGACATAATGGGACACCTCTGACACAGGCCAGAGAAGCTCGTCGGGCTTTCAGTGAGGTGGATACCCATGGAGGGACTTCGGTGTAGCCTGGCAGCAGGACCTGTTTGTCTTCTTTCACAGGACATAGGCTGGGTAATAGCCTGTGACCACTCCACGTTTCTAAAACAAAATGAGAACTAAACACATGCAAACACAGCAACCTCCCCCTAGCTCTTCCCTTCTGCACCCACTACCACCCCTTCACAGCTCGATGTCCTTGGGATCATCTCTAGCACCAACTCCAACCTCTTTCATCCCAACCAAAGTCCTCAGAAACAAAATCAACTCAGCCAGACAGGGCATGTCCCTTCAATCACCCTCCTCCAGATTGGGTGCCTTTACATTTTGCAGTTTTCCTCTGTGCCACAGACCTTCTGCACCTCTCGGACCATCTAACTTCAGGCTTTTGAGTGAGACACCCATAGTGGAGGTCTCACTCAAAAGGGTCTTAGCTCCCACCATGGCCAACAGAGGGAGACAGGTACCTCAAGAGGGCAAGGGAACACATGAGGAGCCCTGCTTGGGCACCTAAACCTCCCAAAACCATGGGCACAACCTCAGCCTCATCTCAGACTTTTTCCCAGCACTTTCCAGCTCAGGATGGGGTGACAGAGCTTGAACCATCTGGAAATTCCTTACAGCCAGAGCCCTTGTTCGCTACCTTGGAGGGGAACTGCAGCAATGGGGCTGGGAAGGAACATGGCCATTTCTGCTCTTCAGGCTGGCACCAGCAGCACGAAGAGCCATTTCCAAAGCAGAGTTGATTCAGCTTAGCTTCTCATCCATATGCAAAGCACTGCTAATCACACAGGACACTCGCTTTTCAGATTTGCTTATTTTCGCACTCGCTTAGCAATTGTCAGCAGAGAAGAGGCTGCTTGCCACGATCTCCCCACTGTGCCCTCTCCTGCAAGCTCTCCGGCTGCTCCGACGTGGTGGGCACGTTACATGTGGGCATTCCCAGGCAGCAGCAGAGCACTGAGAGAAGCATGTGTGAGAAAACACCGATGCTGCAGGGAGAGTTACAGCACCAGGGCTATGAGACATTCAGGTCCAGAGGATGCTTCTTGCCCTCTGTCTAGAGCTGAGAGTCTGCACCCAGGGAGGGGTCTGACCAGTACTGGAATATAAAGATCAAATCATATCAGTCTCACTGAGGTCTTATAAAGCACCAGGACTTCTCATCCATCATCCAAACAAGGTGCACAATCAAGAGCAGGAGTTGTACCAAACAGCCAATGCTTCGTGCTATTTTCCTCCTCTGTCTTGCACGAAGGAAAACAAAAGTGTTTCGGGAGCGCTGGTTTTCTTTACTTGGTGTTATTCTCGCTCAGGAGATGTCATGTTTCCACCACAGCTGGGCTGTGAAAACGAAAGCGTCCAACCTGGTGGATTGCATAGCCTGCCCTCGTATGACATCGGTTACTGAGCATCACATAACATACCTGACGCTTCAGTGCCAGGGGAGTCTGTGGAGCACCTCTAAAGGACCTGCAGCAGGCAGCTATGTCAGTGAGCATGCACTCCCTACAGAAACAGCCCCAAAATCAATTTGTTGTTATTATTTTTTTAAAATAGGACTGTAGCATCTCAGGGCCCCTGATCGGAGGAAGGGCAGAGGTTTGGGCTCCTCATTACCTTGCAAGAACGCCAGAGATGGCCTAAAGCTTTTCCTTTCTCCACAGGCACTTTGTGCCCACAGGCCCTGACACTTGGCCACGTGGCTTTTTCACTCACCTCTTTCCATTGCCCTGCTTAGGACTTCCCAGTAGTGCAATGAGCAGGATGTACAGAGAGGAATACTCCCTGTCCTTCCTCCCTCTCTCTCGAGATATGGGTAGAGAGGAGCAAATTTTGCCTTTGACTCTGTTACGAAGGCAGGTGCTCGCCAGCATCTGAACTAAGTGCTTGATGCTTTGAAATGAAATCCTCTTGCTGTTGCCACCTTCTTCCCTATCTACTGTGTTCATGCAGGTTTGTTATTGTAGGGTTGCTCATAAGCACTCTGGCTTTGTCTCCATTACACAAAAGGCTTTTTTCCCATCAAACCAGCTCATTAAGGTTCATTCTCGTGTCGTGAGATCATTGTCTAGACAAAGAATTATAGATTTTGCCTAGATACGCCTAGTCAAGATAAAGCCAGCCAGTCACATCTAGTAACACTATCTTATCACTGCTCACAACATACACCAAGGTAGATCTCCCCAGTTAATTATCTCCACATAAAAACATCTCTCCTTTTGTAGTGGAGACATAACATCTGATACACATGTTTGATCTGCCTGGAGTTGGTTGTTATTATAAAGTTGTCATCAGCTTCACCTATGTTCTGTTGTTACTTTGCCACTGTGAGCCAGGACGAGACTGCCAAAAATTATTTGCAACTCTTGATTCATATAAAGAAATGCACAACATATTCCAGCAGCATCGGGAAGCATTCGGTTCATTTTCACAGATATTCATGGGCAGGAAATGTTGATTGCAAGGACATTTTTGGAAATGAGATACTCCCCAGGAGCAATTGTGCAGAGCTATATTTGTAGGTGGCTCTGTGTTTGAACAGGGGGAGCACAGTGGTGGAGGAGTTCAAGCCTCTGCCCAAGAGAGGGGAGGGAAACCACAAGTAAGGGCTGCTCCCAACTGCCCCATCCCTAAGGAAGCATTTTGTTGGTCAAGCTTGGGATGAGCCTTCCCCACTGCAATCCCGGCTGCAGCAACTCTGCCCTCCGAATCGAGCTCGTTCCTCCCACGCGTCACCCCGGCATTTCCCAACGGATGGTGCAGGATTAAGATCTCATTTTGCTCTGCGTGGGGGTTTTACATGCCTTTGGGCAGCGTCTGCTGGACAGACACTTGCATGTTCTCAGGACAGATAAATTTGGTGTCGCAAATGTGTGATGTGGCAAGATGACCAAATGTTTATGGTGCAAACTGTGCCTTTAGTTTAGGAAGGGCGTTTTGAATTCCTTTACACTCATCCCTCTCCACTGAAGTCCTTGATGTTGTCAGAGTCATTCCGGGAGTGAAGGAGCTTTGAACTCCAAGACCTTTGCCACTGATCAACTGGATGATCCCGGGCACATCATTTAACATCTTGCTAACTCAGATTCACAAACACTCACATCAGTTATATCGAGAGACAACTCTCTGGAGTGTTCAAGGCATTTTTTTGGCCAAGTTCTTCATCATCTTTGGACAGAAGTTGTTACAAGCTGGTAATATATTTGTTATGATTACAGTGACAGCAAAGATCCCACAATTACAGGTTAGCACACCAGCTGGTTACTGCACTTACATTTATTTCTGCCTGCTTTTGTCTTCAAATCCATGTGAGTGCATGACACCTGACCCATGCAGAAATTAATCCCATATCTTCTTTGGAGAAGATCATTTTCACAAAGCCTCCACATATCCTTGCATGGAAGAAAAAAAATAAATATACCTCCATGAAACCTCAATTAGGGTGCGCATTGCGAGGTGCATAAAGCAGAGGAAGCCTGGAAAAGCAACCTAGAAAGGATCAGCTCATCATAGGCAATTCTCACCCAGCACACTGACACTGCAGCAGTCAGCCGTTTAGAAATGCAAAATAAAACTCTTTGCTCTGTTTAATCTCTAGCCAGAGATACCTAGAGACCACATCAGTGTTTTCTCAGAGAAGTACATAGTGGCTTTTGCTGTCTGATACCCCTAAAAAAGAGCGTCTCTGTCAGAGTGGGCTGGACCACCAGATGATTTTCTGATCTGTGTTTGCTCCAGGGGCCACAGGGCTGTGCCCAATACCTGAACCTGGTGAGTCCTGTGCCAGCAGCGCCATGCGAGCAGTATTACGGATCTGGAGGAAAGGGATAGTGCCCTCAGCATCCCGCCAGCCGTGGCACTAGGAGCTGTAAGAGGCTGCGAAGAGTCATTAGGAGCTGTATGGCATCTCTGTGCGTAGATGCAGAGTTTTCTGAAGTCCAGCAAACCCCATCTCTTTCCTTAGGAAAACAGTAACTGGAAATTTCCGATGCGACAGCGCCTGCGTGGGAAGCAGCGAAAGACAGAGAAGGAGGAAAATAGCAAAAGTGTGCATTTCCCCGTGGAAAATTTTGATTTTGCAAACAGGACACTTTGCTTTAGGCAATTATTCCAGTGGAAAAATCTCCGGCTAACTCTAGTACTTAGCACAGTCCTGGCACTTAATGATATGGCTCATGGCAGCAATCACTCGTAACACTGTGGCACGCTGTTGGAGGGGATTTTTATTGTAGTTTGTTGTAGCATGAATTGCAGCGGAATAATATAATGTACTTTTTGAGCTAGTGCCCATTGCAGAAAATGAGATCTCCCATTTGGGATCAAGGTATGGCAATATAAAACCAGAATAGCTCACATTTTGCAAAAGCATAAAGCTCCAGAAAGGCCACAGAGATTTCTCCTGGTGTAAGACAAAGCAGTCCTGCCATGCTTGAAAGAAACCCTGCGATGCATTTCACAGAATAAGCTTTTCCTACCTTCCCCACCTTTAGAAAACATTCCTTTTGGGCTTCTTTAAATGAAAACTACACATGTGCAATACCCAATATATACGAATAACCCTGCTTAACATTGACCTGGCATTGAAATTTAAGCAGAGCTCCCATCAGGTTACAAGCAGCGCTAACTTTTCATTCGTGTGCTGTCTCTGGTCACGTTTAGACGCCAGAGCCAAACTAGCCTGAAAACCCTGTGGGAATTTGTTGCCTCCCTCACGGCTCCTTCCCCCTCCGCTGCTTTGGAAACCTCCCAGCTGGAGGCGTTTTGATGGAGAACAAGGGGGACTGACAGCCCCACGCAGTTGTTCCAGCTGCTGGAACACGCTCAGTAACCTTAGAAATGAGAGAAAACAAACCCAGGAGTCCCACAGAGCTGGTTTTAAGGTGCCCATTCATCCCTGAGCATAAAACTCACAAAACGAGCTTTAAAAAGCTCAGCCCCTCTTCTTACTCCTCCCTCCCCATCTGTCCAAATCAAGCCCTTTTGGGGCCAGATCCTGTGGGATGCTCAGGACAGGGCTCCTCTCTACAGCTCTGCAAGGCGCTCAGCTGATGGGGAGGAGGTTCTGAGCCCCCCAGCCCCACTCAGGATCAGGCCCTGCCAAAAACCAGGGGGGCCAGGAGCAGTAGCACTAGCAACAGAGAGACAAAAGTCAATTGTTCCCCAACAATTCGGAGGGAGGGAGCCCTGAAGTCCCTCCAAGCCACTTGATTTATGGCTTGCAATAATATGTGTTGGAGCACCGCAACCCAGAGTGCTGTGCGGCGTGACCTGTAAAAATAAGTCTATTAACCCTAATCAATCTCCCATTATCCACCCTCATCCGCAATTTAAGCCAGCAAAGGAGTCACCAAGGCCTCTCAACTCGGTTCGAACTAATCCCATTGTCTTTCCTAATCACGAGCTATGAAAGAGGAGCAGCTTCTTCGTGGCATAGAATTATCACTCAGTGTTTAAGGAAAAAAGAAATAAGTAAATTGTGAGGATGGGGACTAAGGCTCTGGTCTTTCATCTTTTAATGAGAAAATGGAGAATTGCTTTCCTTCCGAATTGCCGGGACTGACTGAAGCTCCAGTCGGGATGTGGGGCTGGTGGGTATCCATTCCCGGGGCAGTAGGTAAACTGCTCCCACCAAACGGCCCGTTGCAATTAGTAAAAGCGTGTGCATTCGGATGAGATGCTTTATTAGGGAAGCTAATCATGAAGTTCATCAGGCATGGGCCGTGGTTGGTTCGGAGCTGTGAACACCCCCTCCCCATGCCAAAGAGGAGAGCTGCTCCAGCGTTTGAAGGACAAAGGGACCTGGCGTGTCGCTTGTATGGACTCATGGTAATGGATTCAGCAGAAAATGTCACTTGAATCAAGACCAGGAAAACCAAGAAAACAAAGCCTCTTTCTGACTGAGGTCATTTCTTTCCTTCCCATCCCTTCCCCATGCCACTCCCACCCTCCCAAGCCTTTTAAGAAAAAATAAATAAATTGGAAGTCCTATCACACTGGCAAACAGCAGTAAATCAGGAAACCCTGCAGTGTCCCCTGTCGGGTTCTCGTACAGCAGTATAATACTCAGCAATCAAAATGTGGTCCGTGGAGAAACATGCACTAAATTAGTCCAGTAGTGAGTTAATCTTCTTTTGCTCTTCTATGTTAATCAAAAAGGAAAAGACAAAGTGAGGACATTATCTTGCTAGAAATGAAAACAATCCTTGAAAAATTTCCCCCTTTTCGGCATGAATTAGAGCAGAAGCAAACACACCACAGGGCTCCAGCAGATCTTTCAGGATTAATGATTATATTCGCAGGATTAATTATTGTATTTCCCTAGCAGTTCAGCATTTTCTTGGAAAATTAAATTTTCCAGAACCCTCTCCTGTGTGCACACAAGCCTGTTGCCACCTTGCAGTGTCCCCGTATGGCTGGAGCACAAGATCTCCTGCATCTTCAGGGTTTTTCCTCTTTCAAGGGCACATTAAAAAAAAACCCTCAAACAGCCTCGGAGTAGGGCGATGAATTTCCCAGATATCAACACTGTAAAAAGTAAGTAATTCCATAAAACTGAATAGCTGGAATCAAAATTGAAGAAACAGAGCCCCATGGGGACACCCTCTATGAGGAATCCCAAAGGGGCTGAGGAAGCTCTGATGGCCCTGAGGACCATGGCAACTACCTTGAACACTCCCTTGCCCCAAGCTCAGCTCTGAGATAGGAGCAAGTTCCCTCCAAAATCAGGATGAAGCGACACCCAGCCCGAGCATCCCCCTTGCTCCAGTCTCTCAGAGGAGGAGTTTCATCATGGCTTTGGACAAGCTCAAATTATCGCATGGTGCAAGAAGGGGGAACCTCACGTGCAAAAACCACCCAAGTGCAGCAGATGGTTTGGAGTACGGAGGTTATCAAAGAGAAAGGCACAGACACAGCCGTACTTGACACTCTTTCTCCCTCCAAAAGGAACAAGAATCATGGAAATATTCAGGTTGGAAGAGACCCTTGGGATCAGGTCCAACCTATAACCCTACTCTACAGGGTCCACACCCGAATCATATTCCCCAACACTACATCTAAACGACCTTTAAACACCTCCAGGGAAGGTGACTCAACCTAATCGAGGGCCTGACTACTCTTTCTGTGAAAGAAAGCTTGAAGTGAGGCATCTGGGCTCCACGAGGCCCGTGTCAGCACATGATCGTCTCCGGTTTGAGCTGTACGTTTAGTGACAGGCCCTCGGGCAACCAGTCGGTGCGAGAAGCTGTACCTATTAATGAAGCAGGGGAGACAGGGGCTCTGCTGGGGTGACAAAAGGTATCAGGTCTGGCCCACACACACTCCAGCACCCTCCCAACACCCCTGTGTGTGCTTCAGACATTTGCACCCACATGTTTTGTATAGGTGGGGAGGTACGGGTAATCATATCCTCAAAAGAAAGGAAAGCACTGACATCTTTTTTAGAAGGAGCACTGAAGACGCTGCATGTTACGGATTGGGTAAGCTACTAGATTTATTTAATGAATTAAGATCCTGAAGCATTATTTACAGGATGTCTTTGGAGATAGGGCTGTAACTCATGGCCTGCCACGGGAAATTCTCCGCGCCAAGGCCTTGAGGAGAAAGCATTCGCTTTTTAATGCTGTCTGTTGGGGAGGGAAATTAATGCTAAGAAGGCAGTGATAATTTGCTGCTTTATAGGATTGAATTATCACCCTGTCAGCACCGAGACGAAAACCCTGAGCCATGAACAAATATACCTTTGCACCTGAAGCTGGCTGGATCGGCTACCATGAGCTCACATCACTTTGCATCGGCTCTGTTGTTCCAGTAATTAATTCCAAAGGCTCCTGGATTTCACCTTGTCCTTTCATTTGCTGGGCACGCCTTGATTTGGTGCTCTGGTACTCCATGTTCCTTCTCCAGGCTCATAAATCACACACAAATCTTTCCTGAAAATAGAAAGGGGATCTGTTCTCCTCTCTATGCACATGCACAACTTCCCGGAGAGTTCGTGTGTGTTTGGCACGTGCACAGGAGAGGTGGTTGAACCGTGGGGATCGGAGTCATTGACATTGAAAAATAATTGCAAAAGAAACATCTGTCCAAAAAGCAGGAGTACTGTGACTTCGGGTCAAATAGGTTATGCTATATCATAAAATAATAATTTTATTTAGCATTATCTGTTCTGCATTTGCCAAAAGGTAGGGTCCTTACCTGCGCTCTACCTTCCCTTGCTCCACTTCTTGCTGTCTCTTCTTCCCATTGTGGTTATTGATGTGGGGAAGGGTATGGGTTTTTCTCTAATTGCTCCCAGATGTTGAAGAAAGGTCTTTTGTCCTGTAACCACACCGGGGTCAAAGGGTTGTGGAATGAGAGATGGAGTGGTAAAGGACTCCCCTTGATGAGGAGGTGGTTGTGGGCCTCAGTCTTCCTCTTCCTCAGGCTGAGCAGTCCCTACTGGTGGGCTTCAGGACTTCGACTCTAGATTCCCAGCATGAAAAAGTGTGGAGCAAAGGCAAAGGACATCCCTGTCTCCTCTAGAAAAAGCCATGGCCACTGCTCTTTCCTCTGAAACACATCTGGCTCCTGGGCAAGTTTCTTCAGGCGGGCTCTAGGCTGCTTCAGACCTGGAAGGCAGATGCAGATGGGGACAAACTGAGCTCAACTTTACTGGGAGGCCAAGATGGTAGTCAATCCCATACACTTAAAGTACCCATGTACATGCTCTTAGCACCCTCCCAGCTACATACAGTCACAGAGCTACAACGAAAAGCTACGATTTTGCTCTTCTGTCAAGAAGTGCTGTATAATTAAATCACATCACCCTCCCACACAGCACAGGGACCATGCTGGGCGAGGAGAAGGCACCCCTACACCCGCGGGCATTTACCATTTTCCATGCCCAGGTACAAGCCCGGCTGCCTGCCAGCTCACGGGTTTTTCCAAGTGTCTGTGGCAGCCCAGCATCGCTCCCATGGCAGGTAAATACTCACGTCGCTGCTGTGTACTTTGGCCAATCACATCTTCAACAGCAAAGAGACGTTTTACTTGAGCAGGCAAAGAATACAGCCCAGGATTGTTGCTCTGCTTGTTTTTCAGGGAGGGAGGAGCTGGGACATCTCTCTGTCACTTCACTGTTCTGCCAAGCCAACGGCTCTGATGGAGCAAACTAGATCTGATCAAACACTTTCTGATGACCTGAGTTGCACCTTTTTTTCCAAGTGTAAATTTTGCTGAACTGGACCAGTCACAACAAGCCAGACAATGTTTAAGAAAAAGACTATTTTGACATTTTCAAATTGCAGGGTGCTTCACTCAACACAACTTAGACATCTCAGGTATTTCTACAGCAAACAGCTATTAAAAAAAAAAAAAGAAAAGGCTTACAAAGTTTATTTTGATTAATTACTTTCCATGTTTCAGGATCTGAACTGTATGTGCCCATTTGGAATTGGAATCTTCTTCAAACTCCTGGAAATTCTTGGCTGGAGGGGAAGCCATCTCCCACTCAAACCTAACAGTAACAAGGGGGGATTTCAAAACAACCATGGAACTGGTAGAATGGCTACCCACTGCTTAGGGGTCGGGGAACAATCGCACTTCATTCATCAGTATTTGCAAAACGCTCTGATATCCCTGGATTCACGCAGCTCTAGATGGGTCATGGGTAATTATTTGTATAAAAAGAACCAGTGGGACAATGTTGTTCAGCCTTGAAGTCATTGAAAGATGTTAGCCAGTTTGGCTTCGAGGGTGGTGGAGAGGGAGTGTGAAAGCCGATTATCCAGCTTGGATTCTCTCTTGAGTAATTTCCACCGTTCCCATTTAGCTTTTATTTGTTCTCTAGGAAGCTTGATTATAAATCAGAAGCAGGCTGCCTTCAAACACATTTTCTGACAGCCTGCCTGCACTGACTGGACAAAAGTCTAATTTATCCATGTGGCTGGTAACCACGATATTATTTGCTATGTGCAATCCTTTTCTCTATACTGTACCTCTAAAAGGGTCTTGCTTTAGAAGGATTACTGTACAGAACAGGCAAGAACCTCATAAACATAAATAGGAATGCAGGAAACATCCCCTTGTATCAGTGCTAATCCACCCTCTGCCCTAACCCTATGGATAACCAAGCAGCCATAGAAAACAAACATACATTAAATGCTAAAAAAAACGAGCTAACAGCACAAGATTACATTACCCCTTTCTGCAATTTTTAGTCTCATTCAATAATTACTGCATTGACTGAGTGTAATGCACACAGGCAGATGTAGCTATTCAGGGAGGCATTTCATTTAACTTCTTGGCCTCTACACAATTGCTAGTAATTTTTTTCAGATTTTCCACAGGGATAATATTTATCGTTATCCTTGTTTCACCGCCATACGGAAGTAGACACATTGCTTTCATAGCTGCACCTGCAAGGCTGAAGGAGAATCCAGCCAGCCCTCAGAGGTGCAAGAAGCTAGCAGGATCAAACCGTGCCACCCTTCCATCGTCACTTTTCTGCTTGTCATTTATTCCAGCAGTCAGATCTCACTGCACCACAATACCAGGGGATTCCTATGTGTCCCAACAGAAATTCAAGAAAAAGGGAAAAAGCAGTTGCTGCTTTGTAAGAAGGTCAAGGTCTGACTACCCTTCAGCTGTGCGTCCCATCCATCATCTCTCTTTGCCCAGCACAACATTCACCTTCTCTATCTGATCACCCTTCATGCTGGAAAAAATAAAGCAGCATCCAGGAGAGTGAGGAAACGGTGATTGCAAGGGGTTATCCAGGCAGCATATACTGCATCCATCTATCATGAAGACAAGAATAACTCTGGCACTCCACATCACGGGGGCTGTAGGCTGCTGGGGGCTCCGGGGTTGCTCTTCAAAGGAGCAGAGGTTGGCTGCACAGCTGCGGCACCCAAAAAACATCTGGCCCGAATCTGAGATAGGGCTTCCAAAGCTTTCTATGGATTGTCTGAACAGTGGTGTGTCCAATGCAGCAGTGCAATTCATCCTTCAACTTACATTCTCTCTTTTGCTGAAGCATTTTGAAAGCATTTGCACTGTGGTCAGCAGTCATGGTCAGTGACAACATTCTGCAGAGCTAATCTGCTTTTCACACATCATCAGGATGGAGAAACCAAAGCACAGCTACAAGACAGGCTTTCAAAGCACAAGTTCTTTCTCCAAAGCCCAAGGCTGCCCTTGAAAGGCAGAGTTTGCTCTGTGCTGTGCTCTGTGCTCCCACTGGGTGGGAGATTGACTGGAAAATGGTCTGGGTTCAGGGTAACAACAGCCCTGAGCATTGCTGCAATGGAATAATCCATCTTGGGGACACTTTTCCCTGTCAGAATAAATGAAATTATGTATGTGATATAAAGGAACAGCTTCCTAAGTGGAGAAAACAGTTAAACCTGATTCCTGTCTCCAAGGACAAGTCTCCCTGTGAAGTTTGTGGTGTTTAATAAAGACCAAGCTTCTGCTCATTTTCTCCTAGCAGGGCCATTGCCAGTGCCCTAGTGCCTGCTATGACAAATCAGTCTGCCTGCACCTAAGACACTAGGGAAACAGAACATTTGTATTTTACTGTCCTTTTCAACCTAAGACCCAAGATTTGCCTAGAACACAGAAAACCTTGCTGGAAAACAAACAGAAGGGGCTTCTATCCAACGTGGCAAACTCTAAGTCAGGGCTGTCCAGCTCCTTGGGCAAGGATCCTGCCAGATTTTCAGCAAAGCAGCAAAAATCAATCAGCACAAGACAAATTTTGCAGCCTTGTCCAGCTAATGATACTTATTGAATATAAGAACATCGAATGCCCTAACTGGCACCACTTCCCATGTTCACACAGCATTCGCTTTCAGCCCTTCCCATGCTTTTTTCTACTCCTGCAAGGCAGGGCAGAGCATAGAGAAGTCACTCCTCTGAGCCTGAAGTGGAGGGTCTGAGGAGGAGGATTATAGGACAAGTCTGCTGCTAGCAGGTCATCAAGAGAGAAAGGAATCACCTCCAGCCAGAGATGGCGGAGCCAGAGGTACCAGAAATCACTGTGATGGGTATAAGATCCTTTTCCAGCTCCTCCCATTCCCAGTTACTCCATATATGTACTGGAGGAGAAAAGCAACCGGTACGTTGGACTCCTGGCTCACATAAGGATGGCTCAGCCCTGTATGAACTCTGTGGGACCAGATGTACCATGATGTCCTACCCAGAGAAGAAAACTGGGTGCAGACAACCTCTAATGAATCAGTTTTCCTGAAATTCCCAGAGAAGAAAAAAATCCTGGAAAGCTGGTGAACATCTAGATGGCATATCTTCCTCAGCGACTCCTACTTACGCGTCACTAGTTTTTCAAGATTTATGCCCAGATCTTTGGCCCTAGACACAGCATTTTGTGGTCCTGACATCCCCTGTCCCAGCACAGGGCTCATCCCTTGCTGCAGCAGGGGCGACATGGGAGGGGTTGGTGATGGTTCATGAAGTTGACTTTCATGCAGTTGACTGCAAGATCAAAGCCCAAGTGAGAGAGCACTCCATGGTGGGAAGCTGCTGAGCCAGCTGATGCTAACCACATGTGTAAATCCCAGCAAGAATGCCTATGACAAGAACCTATTTGCTATAACTTGCTTCTCTGAACTTTGAATTCTCCCTTGTGGCTTTGTTTTAGCTCTGCAGCTCAACCTGACAGCCTGGGTGACTGGCTCTAAGCCTACCTTTGGGCTGTGTTGCCTTTCACTAAAATCCCAACTACCTCATTTCACATGTGTTCCTCCCTTTTGTTTTGTTCTTCTTTAGAAATGTCAGTTCTCTGCGGGTCAAGGGATTCGCTGGGATAGGGTTGCTCAAATTGCAACCCAAAAGTTATGAGATCCTAAACCTTCACCAGGTCAGCAACAACTTTTTTGTACTTGGCTCTTTTTTCTTTCTTTCTTTTCTTTTTTTTCCTCCCCAACTTATTGTGACTTGAATTTAAGAAAATGATCCCATTCTAGCCATCATCTACAAAGGACAAGAATTACCTACCAGCACAACACAACTTTTGGATGGGGGAGGAGATAGCAATGTACCCTTACTGCCGCTTGCATGCTACCATCCTTCCTGGCACCAAGGCACAGAAGATCTGAGCTGTAACAGCACCTCCTCCCAAAATCTTTAACGTCTGCTTTTAGCTCTAAGGGGCCTGATGGCACGCAACAGGGGGCAGCAATGACAGTGAGACTGAGAATATCTTTCCAAAGAACACAGCCTTGTGAGTTTTGCACCTCGTATTCTGTATTTCTTGGAAACGGTCAAACATCCCCAGTGACGTCATAGTTTGATGGACATAGCACCTAGTATCTAACATTTTCCTACCTGGGCAGCAATGTCTCCTTTCTGCACGGGCCACAGCAGCAATTCTAGCTCCTGCTCACGGTCACAACCAGCCAGGCCGACTCATTGCACTGGTGACATGTTGGCCAAGTTAGGAAGTCAAGTGTTTCTTTCTCCAGTTACTCCTAGGTATCTACAACATTTATGAATCAAAGAGTCCAAAAAAACCCCCAAACTGGGCCTGTGTAAATCAGCGTGTACAGTATAGATCACTACAGAGCAGCACTACATGTTTATCAGGTAAACAGGGTGGGATTTCCTCAGCAGAAATGGAAGACATTTACTGTTAGGTCTTTCTGGCTTCTGAATCCATCAACATCATCATGATACATTGATTTTTAGGCATAGACAAAGAGGCCGAAACTTCTCCACCAGCTGCCTGACAGGCATTATTTTTCCATTAAATAACAATATACCCCTGTTCAGCCCCCATGTGTTGCCTGATCTTGTTGAGAGGCATCCCTGCCCATGACAGGGAGGTTGGATTAAATGATCTCTAAGGTCCCTTCCAACCTGGGCCATTCTATGATTCTATGATTTTTGGGATGGACCCACTGCACAGCATTACCCCACCCAGATCCTCTGGGATTTAGGGACTCAGTGAAGATTCAATTAGAGCACCTCTGTGTGTGTGTGAATATTTACTGCTGATCTGCCACGGACAACTCTAATTGTCTTGTTCACGCCAAAAAATTCACCACTTCTGCTCGTTAACACAACAACTGTACCTTTTGGCTTCCTAAGGGAGAAAGCACAGGGAACAGAGACATCCTAACCAATTGCATTCACCCTGGAGCATTTGAGATCCGCAGCTCCTCAGAGGAGGTCAGAGAGCACCTGATCCAAAGCACATTGAAGGAAATAAGATTTTTCCAGAGGCATCAAGGGATGGATGCAAGATCCCAAGGCAACAGTCCACATTAACCTGGTTTTGCGTTAACTGACTCTGGCTGGAAAGATTAAGTTTGGACTTTCCTTTTCCTGCATCTTCAGGCTCTTTGCAACATGAGCTTGCACTGACAGAACTATCCAGAGGCTCTACAAGTTTTCCTCACAGCCATTACGTCCAGGATACCTACACAGACCTCGGAGGACCTGGGATACAGTCCATATTCTTCAGAAGTTCCTGGTAACAGCAACATTATTCCTGCTAAAAAAGTGACTAACAAGTAGGATCGTCCTAGAAAAGTCAGAATGAATTGCAATCTAATGACAACGAAGAAGCTGGATTGGTTTTTCACGATTGCCCTGTGCTAGATTCACTATGCCATCCATCTGCACATCTCATACATGTCCCACTGGATAGCATCACTCCTTAGAGCTGGCAGGAACAGACACCCTTTGGAATTAACAGATCTGACCTGTCATAAAACATGGTTTTCATTTTTGATAGTCAAGACCAAGACTAAAACATTGGCCCAAATTTACTGAAAACTAGGTCTAAAACATTTCAGCCTAACACTTCTTTTACTTATGAGCTGTTCAATTTCCAGTCCTCTTTCATAAGAAGGAAAAAAAATAAAGTGTAAACCTTACTCCGTTTTATGGGCAAAAAAAAATTCTTAATCAGAACTTTCCATCATAAAAAAAAGTTTCAGGCCCTTTACAACCAACCAAGTCATGAATCAGAGAATAACCTCTCAGATCACCTGAACACCTGATTCATGATGCTTCTACTTCTAAACTCCACCCATTACTGAGACTGGCAACTTTCTTCCATGAGCAACAAATGAGGGCATCACCTTCCTTGTGTCTTCTGAGCTGTGCTGGAGGGTTCAGAGGACAGTAACAGCTCAGGGCACCACTAGGTTACCACAGCCAGTGGAAGTGACAGCCTCAAAACACAACAGGAAAAGAATAAATTATGCATAGAGTTAATGTCTCCTCCAGAGAAGACATCAAATCTTGGGCTCTCCAGGTCACCTTTCAAAGCCTTGGACCAGGGCCTGCTGAATGCCATTACAAGGAGCCACCTCCATGCACGAGGTGAATGGTGATCCTGCTTTGCAGGGAGGTTGGACTAGATGATCTTTCAAGGTCCCTTCCAACCCCCAACATTCTGTGATTCTGGGTCCCCTCTCTAGCTGCCCTGGTGACCACGTCTAAGGATGATGTTTGTGGTGGACACCAGCCCGCTCACACCCAACGCTGCAATGTCAGCAAACAGGCCCTGCCACCAGGCACCTGGGGAAGGGCTGTGTCCAGATGCTGCCTTCATGGACATGGAACGAAAAAGAACAAAGGGGTATGTTACTGCATTCCTAAAAATACATCTGTATACACCCAGTGCAAATGAAGTCAGGATCTGTCAGGGCTTTCAACAAATACTGATCCCACTCTGATTTAGGTCCTTGGTGGTTTTAAGGAAACTGCTTGGGTAACTTTATGTTCCTGGATGTCATTTCAAAAACTGATTACTACTGGAAGACTATGGGATTCGGGCAGGTTGCTATCTCCAGTGGCCACAAACGCTTCCTGCTCAGTAGCCAGCAGGGACCTGCTTTAAAACAGATGGCTTGTCTGCCATCACCGAGAAACTAACAGGAGGTTGGTACTTTTTTGCTTCCAGCTCCCTGAACATCAGCAGTGCTCAGCCCCTTCATAACCCCAAGGCCATTTTCAGGTCCAACTCCTGCAAATCCCAAAAGGCATCTGTTTGCATCATTGGCCTCCTAAATCTGGTTACAGCTAATTAAATCACTTGATAATGAAGCTCATAACATAGGAAGAGGGTTTTTCTCCTCTCCTGCAGTCCCAGAGTGTTTCTTTCCTCCCCATCAGCTCTGCTGGGACAAACAAGATTTGTCCCCCTGTCCTGCAAACTGAGAACCAGCAACTGTCACATCGTATTTCTGAAATCCTTTCTTGCTACTGCCATCACTGGAACACAGAGGAAGAATAAGGAAGTTCAGAAGAATAATTTAGAATGCTACGATGACAAAAAAAATAATAATTTCCAATTGGTTTAAAACCAGATGAGCTGCAAGGGAAAAATATTAACTGGCTAAACAGGGTGTGTGTGAGGGCTGCGTGGAGGAGGAAGATGTCCCTGCTTAATATTGGTTTGAATGAAACAAGAAGGCAGCGGAGGCTGAGAGAGAAACACACATCTCTGAGCTGGGCCCTTTAAAGCAGTTGCAATTGAAGTGGAAGAATTAAGAGCACAGAAGCTGAAGGCTGGAATAAGATTGATTTAAGACTAGATACAATTTAAAGGCAAGGCAGTAGTGGAAGCAGGGGCTGAAATGAAATCAATTTACACCAAGATGTGATTTAAACTGATAAACTCGGAATGTGAGAACTGGAGCTGGGAGGAGGGAAAAAGGGGAATGGGGAGTCAGAAACTTTCAGGAGACACGTGGTATGGACCTGCTGATAAGGTGCTGGGGAGGGAACCAGTGGGTCTGAGTGCTCCTTTTGCTGGAGGATAAAGGGCTGGTTCTGAAAAATAGCACAGAGGCTAAGTCTGGGGTGTAGGAGCTGGGGAGAGAGCCTGCAAGGGCTATCTGCCCCCATGGATGTGAACAGGCACAAAAGGACAGTGTTTAACTAATCCCAGCCGACCCCGTGATGCCTAAAGCATTCCTTCTCCTAAACTATGATTATTGCTTAAGAATGATACAGGACTTCAAACACATTGATGTGTGTGAGATGGGTGAACTTGAGCAAGGAGCCGAAAGAGCTGCTGCCCAAGGAGCCAAGCACCTAACAGTGCAGGCTAGAGCTTTCCTTAAGCTCTTTTCTGACACAGGACCTTTCTCAGTTTTTCTTAAATTAGGACTCAGATGAACATGTTTGCAAAGATCTCATCCTGAGGTTGCTTTAAAAACCAAGAAGCATGCATCCGCTGCAAAGGACCTAATTTTCACCACTTATTTCTACTCACGGTTGCCGTTCCTATGCTAAAGTTTGTCCACATAGAGGAAAGTGCTAGAAGGACTGAAAGCAAGCTGGAAAAAAACTCAGCAATTCAACAAGAGCATCTATCATTTCCAGGCTGCCGAGAGACAGCTTGTGCAGGTATATGGTTGTGTTCTTGCTTCAAGGCTGCCAGTTGGTATTCAGGAGTTGTGGGGCATCCAGTCCTGTCTGTACCAGCAGGTCCCACCTCTGGACCATCCCCACCTCGCCTACCCTGCTGTCTCTGGGTGGGACACAGGCTCCGTGGCTGCTCTTAGTGCTTTCTGAGCTGGTTTGGCAGAGTACCACAGGTAGAAACTTGTGGAGCGTGTGCGGGTGGAGCTCTGGAGAGCATCCACACAATGACTTCACCTGCTTGGTCCCAGGTGGAAACACAGGCTGGAGTTTCCTTGGGTGACAGAGGCTGGATGCTGTGGGCTCATAGCTGATGAGAAAGTCTCCAAAGTCCTGGGACAAGTAGAAAGCCACCAAGGAAGAGGCAGTTTGTGCCTGCAAAAGCTGGAGGCTTTTGCATTACCTGAATCAAAATACATTCAGAAATATCAGTAGCTGTGGTTGCACCATATGAAATGGCTTTTCTTAAAAACTTAAGCCAGCTTCTTGTGCCACCATAAATCAGAAAAGAGCCAGTGGGACCTGCTTTGGTGCAGAGATGTCAAAAGAACCTGGCTAGACACAGGTACTGGATATGGAGCTGCAAAAGGCAGCCTGGGATGAGATGATTGTAGATCCAGAGGAGATGGAGATGACAAGGAGAGACCCTCATTTTGCCCTTCCCATAGCACCTCCCAAGGTTTCCCAGCTGGCTGAAAATAACAGCTAAAAGGCCTGATCCTCCTCTTACTTACATAGATGTAAATCTGGAGCATCTTCACCTATGAGCCAAGGAGGGACACTTAGAAAATGGATTGCGTCTACCCTTTCTGTGTTAGTCCCTTCCTTTCCTGCTCCCATTAACAGAGTGGGGAAAAGGAGGAACGCTTGTTTCCACATTTATCTCCCATGGTGACTTTTTGGTCCTTTTATATATATCCACTCCAGCCTTTCCCTTTCTAGTTACTACTGATTTTGTTGGGCTTTACTTTTCTGTTTTGTTTGGGGCTGTAACAGCTCCAGGGTGACAAAAGGGGAGCTATGCATGACAGAATAATTGCAGTGCTTTAGAAGGTCCCTCTGCAGAGTGTGTGTGCAAGCAGGAAGGAGCGTGGGTGTGCAAGGTACAAGAGATGCCCCGTAAATAAAGCAGGGGATTGCCTGGAGGAAGGACATGGAACAACAAAGGCTGCACAGAACAAAGCGGCTGCAGAACATAATGTGCTAAACCTAAAATTCAGCAGAGAAGGGGCTGCATGTTGGGAAAAAAAAAAAGATAAACCCTAATACCTTAGGGAGGGGAGACATTTACATTGCCAAGTCGTCTATGGAAACAGAAAAATTTATTTTAAGTCAAGGCAGGAATAATTGCTGGTCCATCTAAATGCTCACTGGGCAATCTGGATGTAGTTCAGGAAGAGCAGCATATGCTGCATGTTATTCTTGTTAAGTCATACATTTATTTCCTTTATGTGCGTTTCAACCAACAATGCTGTGATTAAATGGATGGATTAGTGGCAGTGGAGGGAGGGAGGGATGGGACATTGGCCTTTCCACACAGAGGCACACACTCAGATAAGTATTGTATGTTATAAACTTCATCCCCCCAGGTCACTGGAAGATTCTGGACCCTGGCATTAAGAGATATCATCTCCTACCTCCATGTTATTCATTGTAATTTGATTCTGACAAACAGAGTGGACAGCTTCTAGGCCAATATGGAAGATGGTAGTGAGCACCCACCTCGTTGCCATTGAGGGTCAGCAATGACCTGAGGCCTGATGTTGATGAGCAAGGAAACGCAATAGGAAAAGAAGATCTGGGTAACTCAGAAGTACTGCAGGAGTGATGGTCCAGTTGGAGTTCTCATACCAGCTTGATATTTAGGTATCTCCTTGAGATGCTTCAACTGGAGCCTGATGCCTGAGGTTGCTTTTTTTTCAGTCAGCTGGAAGTCACTTAGCACTACCTTCCCTTGCAATGTTCTGCTGAGGAACAAGAACACAACTGGATACACCCCGTTTGTCCATGGCAATGAAATTGGGCTCTCAAGTGTCTTAGCAGGTGGCATGGATGGAAACAAAAAACCAAGACAGCGCAAGTGCCATCTCTTCGGCATTGCAATGAAACAGAACCTCTCTCTGCCCAGACCCCACAACTCGTGGAACATTCCCTGGAGAAGGCAGAAAAACAGGCACTTTAGCAGTGGAAGGGACCAGCTGGTGACCTTGGCCTGTCCAAGTCCACTGCTGTGGAGCCCAGGGGCCATGGAAAGGATGCCCAGAAAGCTTCTCCCACTTCCTACCAGTTCCCAATAGAGCTCTAAAGGCTCCCCAAAAAAAGCCATTTCATATCTTTGCAAGGGCAGAGAAACTGAAGATGAGACAGCAGCTTGCACAGAACTCAGCAGTCACTCGCTGGGGGGCTGGGGGTGCCTCAGCACACACACAGAAATGCCCGCTGCTTGCCATACTCCAACCCCAGTAAATCTATCACCAATCCATGAAATCGCCACGCCGCTAAGTCTAATAGTCTAGACTAAACAGAAAAAAAAAAAGGGGCAAAAAAATAAAACCACAGAGGAGCTTAGTCCTGCACGCTTCCCAAAGGATAAGCTGACTCTGCGTTGGGAAGGTTTGAGCTAAGGCAGACCTACGGGGCGTAGCACGACCGACCGTGTCAGCCAGCAAGGCATCCCTATGGAGAGAGCGCTGCCAGCTTCCCAGCCCAGACCCTCTCCGCAGGACAGCGTTTGAGCGTATTTCTGAAATCACAGACGTGCTTTCGCGGACGTCATGAACATCCCTGAGGGTGGGTACGCACCCTCACCCCATGTCCCAGGCAGGGAGAGGCAGGCACCATCGCTCGGCTCAAGGGGCAGCTGCGTCCAAACCTGGGTGAGGTTTTTTGCACCAGATTGTTTCAAATCCACCTCCCACCCTTCCCCAGCATCTTGTAAATTAGAATAAGAACTTTTTCTCAGTACTTTGAAAATAAAATGCTTTGTTTTTTTTTTAAAGTCTATCAGTTTTTGTTGCCACATCTGCTCTTCCTGCCTTAAAAAAGGTATTTTAGCAAATCCAACAGCAATGTACAAATCACTTTATTTCACAACCAACCCCCTAACCAGGTAGATTCATGGACCAAAAGCTTGCTGCTAAAGATGAATCATTCAAATTCTCATAAAAGAAGAGAACAGAAAAGGAATTACCTTACAGGAAACAAGGATCAGTTCTCTCCTCTCTAGCAGGTTTAACCAGCTGCTATCCCCTCCTCATCAGCCAAACCACAGCATTCCCTAGGACTCCCTTAAGTAGGAGCTCCTCACTGAGGTTTCCATGGTCCGTAGGTGACCACACACAGTAGTAGATAGCCCACAGCTGTTCCCCAGCATCTTACCCCCACCCGGGTGTTTTCACTTAGTGTTGTGTTGCAGTACAAAGTTGTCTCCAAGAAATGCTGGCAGCTGATAATATTAGGAGACTTCA
This sequence comes from Apaloderma vittatum, assembly GCF_000703405.1. Classification (NCBI taxonomy): domain Eukaryota; kingdom Metazoa; phylum Chordata; class Aves; order Trogoniformes; family Trogonidae; genus Apaloderma; species Apaloderma vittatum. The sequence continues at coordinate 37,705 of NW_009725510.1, forward strand.
GGTGTTCCCCATCTTTGCTTCCAATCAGCAGGTCAAACATTTAATAGAAGACTGCAGAGAGGAGCTAAAAAGCTCAAGGAACATCTAAAAATGGGGGAGCTCCAGCTTTGGGCTGTCCCTGCCTGGCTTTTTGTGTGCCTGGCGTCCTGGAGGAGCTGGCATTTGTTAGCACCTGCCTTGTTTTGGGTCCTTGCCATCAACCATGTCACCATATTTCCTCAAGTCCATCTCATTCTATTTTTGAGACTTGTCTCAAGCATCCACTCAGCTTTCAAATAATTTTAAACTCTCCATAAAAAGATCAGACTTAGAATCACAAAATCATAGAATCATTTAGGTTGGAAAAGACCTTTAAGATCATCAAGTCCAACCACTAATCTAACAATGCCAGGTTCGTTACTAAACTGTGTCCCTGAGCACCTCATCTACAGTCACCTCCAGGAATGGTGACTCTCCCTTGTAGACATCAACCACAAAATATGGACCTAACTTGTTAAGAAACCCATTATGCCAATCCACAGCAATCCAACACCACTGCTCAAAAATTCCTGTCCACAAGCATCAGTAACGTGCGGAGGAGTCCCTCTCCCTCACGTCCCTTTTCTCAGGTTGTGAACGCAAAGCACTTTTTGTGTCCTTTGCCATTAGTTTGATTTTGAACAGGCTGAGAATAAAAGAAAACCAGACATTTCCAGCACTTTTAAGCCCCGTTTGGTCTGATTAAAGAAGTCTTTAAAGAAAGAGAAAGGAGGGGGAAAGTAATAACTTTTTCAAACTTGTCCTGAATGCAAAGGAAAATGAAGCCCACCGTATAAGTAATTCAGGATTAATTGTAGAATTATGTTATTCATTCAGTGCTAGTTGAGGGAAAGAATAAGCACTCCTGAAGTCATTAAAGAAAATCCCAGTAAAATATTACTCAGCTGTTGTGTGTAGTCTTATTGGTCCTTAAGGGAATGTGTGCAGCAGAAATTTCCAATTTATAGCTCTGATTCTGTCTGTAAATATGCAGTCCAAAGCTACTTCTCTTTGTAGATCCAAGGAAGGGGGGGAACGTTTATCTGCAGCGTATTATGGCTGACCTAAGACCACGTTTCAGGAAAGCATCACTAGTCAGGAAAGCGAGGGGCACATAACTAATTTAAAGTCATTGGGACTGAATTGAGGCTTCAGACCACAAGCAGTTCCTTTCCTCCCCAGCAATTGCTTATTTGCCTGTGTGATACGTGAATTCAGACCAAGTTCCTTACACCAAAGCGACGTGAAGATGTCTGAAAGTCACCCTGCCATAAGCATGACTACGGGGGCAGCATCATTGCACTGACACATCTTCCCTCCTGGACCCTCTGCCTGCAGCAGCAGTGGGGGTTTCTCAGGCAGGTCACATCATTTTAGGCACAGGGAAGGGACTTCTGATCTGCAGTGGAACTGGAAAATGGTTCAGCTGCATGCAGGGCAGGTTTTATCACAAGCAAGAAAGGCCTGGAGAGGTGGAGGAAGGGAGAAGTGCCCACACTGCTGGTGGGGTCCCAGGGGGACCAGGCTGCTGCTGAGCAGGACAAGGGCTCAGTGATGCTTCTGCTGGGCTGGAGACTGCCCCAAGGGCAGAAATTGCAGCCTCTGCTTTGGTAGGAATGGCAGTCCCTGGCCTCACACCCATCTATCTTTGTGTGGTGACAGGTCCTTGTCTGGCTTTGTGGGGAAAAAGTCTAATTTTGGCTACTCCCTTCCTCCTGCTATTTCTCCTTACATCTGTCACCTGTGATTTTTCCTCCTGATAGCTCCCAACACAGCATTGTTACCCCATAAATAAATAGGAAGAAGAAAATGGGAAATCGAAAAAGGCAGCGCTTGCAGTATTACAGAGCAGAAATGATGTTTAATCTTAACCCAGGATGAAATCAAAAGCATTTATCCCAACACGTCCCAGTGGCAGCAATTATGCAAACAAGATTCTGAAATCGGGTGGTCGCGGCAGCTGCAGGTGCAGCCTCGTGTGTGTCAGCAGAGATGGGCGATGGCTGGAGGAGCTCCCGGAGCTGTGGCTCTGGACCGATGGGTGCTGACAGAGTGTGCAGGATCCCACCCACACCTGCAGCCCCCGGACACCCATGGGGAACGTGGTTGTGAGGACACAGCATCCATCTGACCACAAGCAAAAAGAAAATTCCCATGCAACGGGCCAGTCTCTTCTCAGTCCCCAAGAATCTCGACAAATTTGAGCACGCTGGAAATATGTTACGGTGTGGAATGGATTTTAAATGCACCAGTTGGCTCGCTCTGGAACATTTTAAATACCTGCTAGAGTGGTGCCACATGGCCCAGCAGGGCGTAACTGTGGGTAACGAGATGAAATTGAGCACAGAAAAATTAACACCGAATTCCTCGAGAATGAGCTCTCCCGTTCCCACGTTGCATCCAGGCTGGAGAGCTGGGCTTGGACAGCTGAACTGCGGGGAGGGCATTTCAGTGTCCCCCAGCACAGATCACACCCATCCCATCCCAACCTCCCCAGCCTTATGTGCACTGGGGGGTCCTACCGTGGTCCCTGCACGAGCCCAGAGCTGGCTGAGCACAGCATTGCCTGCAGCACCCCAGGGTAGGCTTTGCCACCAGGACCCCATTATTTCATGGGCAACACCCTCAAATCCCTGTTCCTGCCTGCAAAACAGTGAGCAGGAGAACTTGGCTTTTTTTTTTTTTTCTTCAGGAAAACCCTTCAGCAGAGTGCTTTGCAGCTAACGGTGGTGCCGTATGAGGGCTGGGGAAGATCACTGGTCTGTCTGAATGGAAAGCAATCCAAAAGGAGATGCAGAAATGCCAGCAAACCAGTCCCGAGGCCTCACCTCTCTTTGCTGGTGCTTCTAGGACCATCTGGCCATGAGGAGCCACCCACACCCTGCAGCCTGGACTTCCATCCTCACAACAGAGAAGGTGTTTAGACCTGATGGGTTTGACTGTCAGGATTCAGCAAGCAGGAACAGATCTGACATCACAGACTGAAAGCTGTAAAAGCAGCACCTCTGCACCCGGGCACGTGCACTATGTGGGCAACTTCAGGTCCTACCACACTGTCCATTGACTTCTGTATCCCCCTCGGCTACAGCCCCAGATTCCCCCAGCGGTTCCCCTCACCCGATACCCAACATCGAAGCTGGCAGAATTTCTTCCTTCTGAGTCAGGGACCCTGCTGGAGCATTTCTGTCCTTCCTCTGACTTCACACCCTTTCCTGCCAAGCCTTGTCTATGCTTTCCCAGGCACATGAGGGAACAGCCCATATCTAATTTCCACTTGGAATTGACTCCTGGAGTCAATTTTAACGAATACAGACACTTCTGCCCAATTGCCGTGGTATGGCCGCGGAGTGTGACGGCATCTGGAGAGGGAACCCGTGTCCAGCAGAGACATCCTGAGGTTTGCATCTCATCCAGCGATGCTGGAGTGAAACATGCACAAGCTGCACAGGGCTCTTTTGGAGTGGGAACGTTGCCTCCAGGCCAGGACGGTGCTGAGAGGTTTCATCACCTGCTAAGCCCTTCTCAAAGCTCGGCCGTGTATTTTAATGAGCATTCCAGTTTTGCTATAGAAAACCTTTGTAAAACACTGGCCAGCTGCCTAGAAAATGACGGAATGAGAAACCTCTGGTTTCTGGCTGTGGAGCCACTGGTTACCTGGCTATCTTTGACTGCTCCACCGCATGTCATCGCAGGACAATTCATTCATTCATTCATTCACAGCAAACTCCATTAACCTCCTACACCAGCCAAAAGAGTTCTGAATCTTGAGGATGCCCCATGAGTCTCTCTATGACACCAGCTAATTATCTCCTCATTAACAACAACATTAGCATTCCATTTGATATATACAAGTTAATTTGTTAATTGCACTTTAATTACAAAGTTATTAAGAGCTCGGAGGCATTCAACAGAAGATTGCAATTAACACAAGCTGCAAAATTGCTCCCAGCTATTTGGAGATGTTATCGGAAACTGATTCTCTGTGTTCAACCAAAGATGGAAAAAGAGACAGGAGATTTATGGGCTGACATTACGAATTCCCCCCGCTCCTGCTGTAGGTGACCTCATTCAAGCCC
>NW_009725510.1:41829-45174 GCF_000703405.1 Apaloderma vittatum
TTTCATTCACACCCTGGGAAGCACCAGGAGCTGTATCTATGAGATACTCCTCATAGAAGTGACATCTCTGGCTCATGTTTCCAGAAGCACAACTCATTCCAGCAAAAAAGGGAGGGAGGAATGAGCCATCCAGAGGTCTCAGTAACTCACATGAAGTGTTTGGCATCTTGCAGATCAGGCATGGAGCCACAGATGCTGTCTTCTCTTGTGAAGACCCCACGGTAAGATCTTATTCCTTTCAGTGTTGAATCCTGCCTACACAGAACATGGGTCATCGCTGAGGATGCCGAGCACCTCCCAGGCACCAGTTCAGCATCTCACCAGTTGAGCGACTCACTTCTGCTCCATGTAGCTTCCTCGCTCGCCCTCTTCCCAGAGCTCCTGTGCCGGGCAATGTGTTTTCTTGTCAAATGTCCACATGGTTCATGTCTGGGCAGGCAGTCTTGCACTGGGGTGAAAGGTGGGGACTACAGATGTCCCGCCAGGCATCTCCACCATGACTGCAGGGGGTCTCCAGGGAATGACACACTGTCTTGGCAACTCTCCTTCCCCTCCCCACATCCACCAGCATCTCTTAGATAGGTTGTCTCCAAGCCACTGGACTCTCAGCAACAGAGACCAAAATCTCCAAGCCCTGCAGCTACAATGATTAAAAATAAAATAACCTGATGTAACCAGGCGCCATGCACTGTATAAAATTCAGGCTTTGTTTGCTCCTTCCTAGCGTGCTGGTGTTCGTGACTAATGCCACGGTCTGCCCTGTGCCTCATGAAGAAAACCAGGCAGTGGAGGCTCCCCTGGGCTTGATGAGATTTCCTGTTCTCTTTTTCTTTCTTTCCATTTATCTGAAGTGTCTTACTGCAACGTCATTCTTTAGATTAGCTGTCAGATCTGCTGGAAAAATGCACCGGTGAGTATGGCCATTACCCAGCCAGCCCAGCAGAGCAGAGCCCTGTCACTACTGCATGAAAGGGGCACTGTGGATGGGAAAAAGCAGGACGCTGGCCGTAGTGCACACCCATGTCAGAAATGCATTATAAATAGGGAGGATTTACAGATGGATTTAAAATAAAATTTCATTTTCCTACTGGCCTTGCTAATGGTGAATTTCTCAAATGCTTTCAATTCGTATTTTATGAAACACTGCAAGTTATGAAATGCCAATGGCACTTTATTAAAAAGGCCCCGAAGAAGTTTTCTAAGTTCTTTGAAAAAGAACTTGTAGGGAATAATCACCAGCCCAAGGATTAGGACATCCTAAAGAACAGGGGGGAAAAAGAGAATTACATATCTGCTAGAAAAATCTATAAAATATTGCTCAGAAACCACGCAGATACAGAAAGGAATTTATTCCCTATAAACGGTATATACGTGGGCTCATTTCTACAGATCCGTGTTACGTTCATTTCAGCTGGCCTCAATTCCTTTCATCCGAGTCCGCTTTTATTACCCTGTTACCTGTGGGAATCCATCCCACTTTTGCAATATAAAACACATCTCTGGGAGTACTGAGCTCTCCCTGCTCAGACAGCTTCAGGGGTTACCCCCGGACCTGAGTGATTTTCCTTGCACGCTGGCATCACCCCTCTTTGTTTCAGGGTCCCTCTGCCTTCAGCTGAGCTGTGCCAACACACACCAGCCAAAGACCGGGTGGCAGGTGTTGCTTTGGGGTAATTCACCAGATTTCATCCACCCTTACAACTCACAGTCGTCATCACCTCTCTCCTCAAGCTGACTCTCACCCACCTTTTCCAGGGGGAAAGCTTCAGAGGACTTTGGGGTGACTTGTCAAATAAGGAGGCAAAGATAATTCCTATTTTTTTGGTCTGTCTCTCCAAATATCTATTACAGCAGTTTCCTAACAGCCAGGCCAACACTCAGCAAAGTGCAATAGGAAATCCAGCACTCCTGGTGATGATTCTCAAGGAGAAACATGTCACAGAGAACATGTCAGTCTTAAGAGCACCATTTTCCACATCACGTTCCCCTCTTGCACCCTGTTTGGCTTTGTCAGAGCAGGAGCAGGCTGTTGCGGCATTTGTGTGGAGCCCTGCGCACACGCCTTGTTCTACCAACATAAAAACACCCAGCGCCACAGCACGGCAGCTAGATAAGATTTAACGTTGGAAGGGCTCAAACCGAAAGGCTTAATTTTGAGTTTCCTAGCAGCAAATCAAACCGTGTCAGCGAGAGTCAGATCCCTAAATTAATTGTGCCTCAACTGCAGAATGAAAAAGTGATTCCTCCAGTTTGGCCCCTGGTTGGAGAAGGAATAAAACAAATTATAAGTACAACTCAGCCCATAAACAAAAGCCTAAATAAGAGGAAGTCCTTTTGCTCATTTCAGTGAAGCTACATCTCTTCAGACTTCTGATGTTAAAGTACTCGTGAGCAGAGCTGAGGGAAAGCAGTTCCTAGGGTGGAGGGCTCTGTTCATTTTGCTTTGCGTTTCACTGTGCTAATAGAATCTTATTCCAACTATTATGAAGTTATCAAAGCTGGAAATAATATAGAAGAAATTGGAATAACACTTATCATTACTACTTTGAAAAAGAGCTAATTCCAGCAGAAGAATATATTTGATTAATTACAAACTACTCTTGCACTCATCAGATATTTCTGTCCAAAGGAGGGGAAAAGAAATCCTAGAATTATCATGTTCCAAAGGATCATCTAGGCCTCCTTAGACAGGTGCTCACTGATTTTGATGAAAGCTGGGGGAAAAATTTAGCAAATGGAGGGCAGAAGCACTCCTGGACCTCTGCTCAATAAAGCTATAACCAGCATGTGCTGAGGACACTGTTCTTGTGCTACGGGCAGATCTCCTTGCGGAGGTGGGGATAGAACAGAACAGAACGGACCTGACCACTTCAGGGCAAATACAAATACAAAAGAAATGAGTCTTAAAAAAGAAAAAAAATCAAAATAGTAGGGGGAAAAAAGGGGTAGTTCAGGATAAGAGGTCATGAAAAGTGAGGACTACATGGAGTTGGTTGGAGGTGACTGGGTGATCTTACACCTGGGGAAGGGGAAAGACACCCACAGAGATGCCTTTTCCCATCAGCCACAGGAAGGGGGGGTACGTGTGTGAGAGCCCTAGGATGAAGCACGCCCCTAAGCATGGTGGGGTGAAGCAGGAAATAATGGGATGGTAAGAAAAAGGAGAGTGCTGAGAGCCTCAAGTGTGGAGAGGGCAAAAGCCTGAGGACATACGGAAGATAAGGCACCAACGTGGAGGAAAAGGTGAGGAGGGCCAGATGCTGGCATGCAGGTGGGTGAGTGATATGTGAGCGAGTCTTGGGGCTCAGCATCCTGGCAAATTTAATTTCTTTAGTGCGTTCAGCA
>NW_009725510.1:45205-73465 GCF_000703405.1 Apaloderma vittatum
CCAGTCCTTTTTGGCTGGCTTTTCTGCAAGGCTGAGGGCTCCTCAGCCTTGTCCATACTTGGGTGTCTTTCCGCAGTGGCCCAAAGGTGTTGCTCTCACGCCTCCCTTGAATTCTGCAGCAGGTAAACAGAGCTGTCAGACACCAGGACTCTATTCAGGCTAAATATTAAGTGTGATACTAAATGCCTCAGACTTCCCACGCGATGGCTGGAAAAAATAGTGCCAGTGGTAAATTGTTTGGCATCGCCTCTGAGGGCTGCATTTGATGCCTCAGCAAAAGAAAAGGAGAAAAAGAAGAAGAATTAAAAAATACCCAACAGCAACAAAAAATACAACACCCACCCTTGAAACTCAGAGCTTGCATGTTTACTGGAGAGGTTTAAACACAACCTCAGCTGCCTGAGGTACATAATCAGTTCTCAGGAAAAAAAGCAGGGGGTTGAGTAAACCTGAGAGAAGTTGGATTTTCAAGCAATAATGATGTGAAACTCAGTGCCCAGTCTGTCAGCTGGAGCTAGTGAAATCTTTGGATTCAAGTAATTTTTAAACCAGACTCATTTGACCTAATGGAAAGGCTCATCCTGATGATATTCTGAGGGTTTTCTATCAAAGCACAAATCTTTCAGGACTCTGACAGCTGAAAAATGAAATATGCTTACCAATCAAAGGAAAAACTCCGTGAAACCCATCTATTTTCACCACGCAGCTAATTCTCTCCTATTTGAATTGCCAAAGAACCGCTTGAAATGTTTAACTTGTCAGCTGCCAAAACCCAGGAATATCTGGTCTCCAGCATTTAGGCAAAGCTTAACTAATTTTATTTACAATTGATCAACTTCTTTCTCCCCTCAAGAAACTGCCTTCAGCTCATCCATTCTAAATTGAGCTGGGGCAGCTGCATCTGCTGGAGACTTCAAAAGCTTTCATATTTATTATTTGCAGAGGTCAGCAGCTCACACGGAGCAGATCCTTCCCACACAACCCAGTACATCCGAGTAGGCAGAAATGTACGCCCAGTATTCATAGCAAAAAGCAGGATAAAAGTGTCTCTTTGTGCCCAGGAGATTGGGAGCAAGGACCCCCCTCACTGCCAGTGCTTGGAAGCCAGGGTAGGGGATGGCCGGGAGAATGTTTTGCTGATTTTCAGCTCAAAGGTGAAACTGGTGATCCTGCTGCTCTCTGGTCCAAATAAAAATCAAATTATCAGCACCACATGAAATATCCCCAGAACGTAAGGAACAGGAAAAAGCATCTGCAGCACTGACTTGGTGTTGAGACGCTCAAGATCAAGCCTAGAGGTCAAACCAAGCAAAGGAGAGATGAGTTTACCCCCCGCAGATCCCAGAGGGTGCCCCATGTGTTCAGCCCCAGGGAGGTCTTTTCTGCTATTCAAGCAAAAGAGCTTGGAAAAAAACCATCTTTTCAAGTTTTTTCAAGACCAGCTAAATTCCCATTACTGTTTCTGCTTCAGCTAAAGCACAAGATCGGAGTCTCCATCCTGAGCCCCTTTAACAAAACACTTTGGCCACGCTCTTGCTCCCAGATTTGTTGGAGTCAGCAGGAGCCTTCACCTGCCTGAGGGCAGGACCAGGCTGGACTGATGGAGACCACCAAGGCCAGATTGCTCACCAGTGGAGGCTCTTGGGGTGGTCTGCTGTAAAAAGGCAGATGATGACTCCTTGCCTCCTCCAAAAAAGCTCTGCAATGGGCCCCGCTGCTTTTATTTTGGCTGAACCAGCTTTCTACAATTCAGCTAGGCAAGCATCTTGACTCAGCACCAAGACCTGCTCCCGCAACCAAAGCTGCCCCGCTCTTTCACTCTGGTCTTCTCCTCCAGAAAGTCAGGGGATGGTTCATGCTGACGAGACAACCGCTGTTTGGCCGACGGGAACTAGTTCCCGGGGAGAGGAGCGACTCGGAGCTCACCCAAGCTCCCCTCGCTGAGCTCGCGGAGGAATGTGGTCGAAAGCCAAAGAGTTGTCAGGTTCTCTCCTGCTGCAGATTTGCCAGGAGGTCTATAAAAATGTCATTGTCTTTCAGCTGCTGGTGATTATATTCTCCTTTACTAGGGCTGCTAGTAATATGTATGTGTATATATAAGGGGGAATATCATTTCTGCACAGTGCTGGCCTCCCCCTGGCCTTTTTCAAACAATAATAGACTAAATATAAAGAGACAGAAGCCGTTACTGGGCTGTTTAACCAGTGCCAAGGAAAATGAATAATTAAGAGCATATAACTTGCAATGAATTTATACTGATGCTTTTAAGTTAGGACCCACTAAGATCCTTTTTAAAATACATCATTCCCCCTTCATCTTTCATACAGAGTTCATATTCCAACCTAATACTTTATAGCAGCTACTGTTTAGATCTGAGTTAAAAGAAAGGCAGGCTTTAGGTTTCCATTACAAGCCAGAAAAGAGCTTGGGCGTAAAGAAACGAGGCAGTTAATCTGTTTTGTCTGTATTTTACCTGCCAACAGCTTCACATCTCATCAGTCAGAAAAGATCGCTTTGGGATCTTCAGCACAAGTTGCCAGAAATGTGGTTCTAAAGATAGAAAGGGTTGAAGCCCCCACTAGAAGGCTCATGTACATTGATGCTGCTCCCAAATACGAAGGTGCTGGGGGGCAGCTGATCCCAGAGCAGTTCACAGGCTGCTAGCCCAACTGATGGTTGGTTTTTTGAGGGGTTTGGGGTGTTTTTTAGCATCTTGGTGTGAAGGCAGCAGATATCAAATTCAGTAAGGTGGGGGTTTTTTTGTGAAGAATGGGTACATCGCTCTCCTCTTCTGATGCCCAATCAAGGTTAATACCAGCAGCAAACGCACCTGGGCACAGAGGGACAGTGTCCCTGTGCCTTTTCTGCTCTAAATCCAAGACTGTGGCACACCAGTCTAGCAGCCTGGAAAAGGGCTTGATGGCTGGGGAACCCCAGGGGACCTTGTTTAGTGAAGAGTTGCAATCTTCGGGGCCATCCATTTGGAACCAAGACAGAATTAATTTCTCAAGGGGAGAAATTGGTACAATGTATTAAGGAAAAAAAAAAACCCCAACAACCACCAACCACCACCCTCGGCCACCTTCCACTAATTGCATGGCCAGATGAGGATTTGGTAGGCAGCTGTCCGGTGTGGGAAGCTTTGTGATGTGAAACAGAGATGACAGCAAAGGACTAACAGTGAGAGGCTGACGATGCTCTATTTACTGAGCTTATTCAGGAAAAGACCAGAGAAGTGACTTGATCACAAAACCTCCAGAGAAGGCTCTGAAACCAAAAGGCAGAGATGCAGCAAGGCTTAGTGACTATCAACCAAAAGTTAAACAAAATTGTCTGGAGATAAGAGCAAATTCAGAAATCTTGGCTGTCACTACACATGTATTCAGTCCTGCATGAGCATCTTAAAATAGAAATAATTTACTGGGATCTTGGACCTGAATTATGCAGAAAGTCAGGTTGGATCATCCCTGGGGTCTGCTCTGGCCTCGCATGGTGGTTTTTTTGCAAGAGGCACATGATTAGGTTTATTCCAAATGTGAGAACCCAACTGGAAGATCTCCAATCAGTGACAAAAACACAAGGCAGATATGTAGAAGCAGCCTACAGTCCTGTTCAATTGATGTTAATGTAAGAGTATCGGACCATTTGGAAAGGAAGAGCCTTGCAGCTGCACGCCTTGTCAAACTCACCTTGTTTGCCTAGGCCATTGATGTGGAAAAAAACCTGTAGGAAGCATAAAAAGGACAGAAGATTCCCTTTTTCACCATCAGTTCTGACACAGCTCCTTGTGACTGGTACACTGTGGTGTGGTTATAAACCTGTAATTCCATTAATTATGAGCCCTCTGTGGTATTTCTGTGGGTAACTCCCTGGTGATGCTCTGAGAAGGTACCTGTAAATAACCGCTGTTAGAACAAGCCTCAGAAAACTGTGAAGCTACAGTGGGTTTGTACTGACAATCCCCCAAGATCTTAGATAATACATTGTCATAGGATTCAAACATCCTTCCGAAGTTTTCCCCTTGAAGTGTCCCACAAGATAAGACCGCTCTGCTACTGAGATTTGTGCTTCCAAATGTGTCCTGACTGAGCTTACAGAAACGATGGAGAAAGCGCAAACTACAACAGCCCTTCCAGAAAGTTGTTCCAAATTACGTTTGTTTTCATTTGAGGAAACATTTTTGTGGAGCGTCGTAGGTGACCACCAGAGATCTCCCACTCACACCAACTTTTTGGCAACTCCATCACAGCAGCCAGCAAGTCCATATATATAACTGATCTACAAGGCCAGTGGGTCTCATGAATCAAAGGTGTCTCATGGATCAGTCTCTTGCTGGAAAACACAAGTTCATTAAGCCCCCAAATGTTTTGTTTCAAATATCTCCCCTTTGAAAGAGCTTTCAAGGAGGTTCCTTTCCTTCCATTCAGTTCTATCTTTCTTTCATCTCCATCCAGCCCCGGGAAGCACCCGAGCATCAGTGATGCCGCCCAGGCTACTGAGTGGATAAGTCTAACTTATTTTATTAAAATTTAAATAAATCATTATTTTTTGCCACCATCCCAAGGAGAAACTGCCATTCAAGAGGCTGGGCAAACACGGCTGTCCCACTCACGCAGGACACTGGTAAGAGCAGGGGACTGACAGGGACACGTTTGGGTTTCATAGCAGCTTAGTGCTGTTTTTAAACATTTATCTCCCCATAGCTCAGTTTTCCCCAACGAAAATAAAGTTGAAAACAGGAAAAACATCAGCCAAACTCTCCCACAGGCCCAAATTGCCTTGAAGATCTTTGCTCTTCAGATTCCACAAACATCTGAGATATCACCTGTGCCCAGGAGGGACGTGGAGATTGGCTCAGCCTCCCAGGAAAGTGATGCTCAGCACCAAGAACTAACCCTCCCCTCATTCCTGAGACGGGCGATCTTGCAGATCTTGACCTGCCCCAGCACCAGCAGGGTAACAGAGGGAAAGCAAACCCTTTGCTGCTCAGAAGAGCCCCAAATCTGCTGAGGGCAAAGCAGACCCAGGGTGTAACACCTCGCTGCTGAACACTGACCGTCACAAAATTCTTTAGGATTGGTTTGGGTTTTTTTTCCCCCCACAAAGCAGCTTCGTAGTAAATAAGGTCTTAAACTGAAATTGCTTTTTAGAGAAAGGAATTTCCACGGAGCGAGTTCGACACACAGGAGCAGTGTTTGCGGGCGCTCGATGGCTCCGATCCCAGAGGCGTAAACCGCACGGCCCGTGCCCAGGCAACTGGAAATTTCTGTTTGAATATTCCTACAAGTGCCACTCCTGAGCTGATTTAACACTGTGGCTGTGGTGTCTAATAGCTCTCCAGTGATTAATAACAGCCATTTGTTCAAAGCTAACAGCCCCAGTGTGACAGTAACAGATAAATTAGCAACATTAAAAATATGCTAAAGAAAACATTTATGTACTGGATCAGTGTAGTATGTGATCGTAATACACATCAGTCGTGCCAATAACAAGCTATTAATGATGAGAGCTATATGTTTAAGCAATTTTTGCTCGGCTCTCCTGTAATCGTTCTGACATTGTTCATATTTAGCCTGATGAGACGGGCCAGTTAATGTTTTTTATGTGCTCAGGCATGAATATTGCAAGCAGATGGCGGGAGGGGCCAGAAGAAGGTATGGCATTGTATCCTTATCCGTTCCGTTTGTCATGGAGGAGCCAATGTGCCAAGTAATATTTGGGCATAAATTACAAGGCTGTTTACCAAATTACATCCCTAGCAGTGGATGACATGCAAAACATCTTAAGAATGCAAATTAAAATTCTTCTGTTCAACAAATCCCAAGGGACCTCTGCTGAGGAGAGCCGACTCCTCACCCTGCACCACAGCCCTGCTCCCAGCCATAGTCCAGCCCAGAGAAAAGCTGCTTAACCTCCAGTTTGATGGAAGTCTGAAGGTGGCCTCAGCCCTGTCTGTAGGGCAGACGGAGAAGAACAATCTCACACATCTCCACTTGATCATCTGGAGCCCACAGAAATCATCGCAGGGCATCGCAGCACCCATTGCACAAAGAAACTGCCAACCCAGCTGGGTGCAGCACCCTTGTTTTTTATTCTTATTATTTGCCTAGGATACAAAAGAGAAATATCAGACTATCATGTTTTTGTTCAGGTCTCGAGAAGAGAAGGGAAATTCCTTTTGCTGCAATTACACACTGCAGTACTAAGCCCCCGCAGAAATTATTAGGATGGATTGTCCTTGATTTCTTTGGTTTCCCCAATAACATTCAGGTGCGTGAGTCAGGACAGCACAATATACAGTTTTCCCCATGCCTATAACTCGCAGCGTGCAATAGATGCTTCCAGAAGCCTCAGTTTTGGTGCAAACAAAAAGAAGTGCTGCGACAATACTCCTGAGCGAATCTTGCAAGGCAAGCACAAAACCTGAAATTTAGGACTAAGCAGCAGAAAGCCTTGAAAAACAGGCCAGACCCTGTTCCGAGATCTGCACATACAGGCTCCAGCCACATGAGCAACCGCTGCTCGAGTGGTCTGGAAGCAAAATCTACCTGTACCGTGCAATTCTGCTCGCAGGAGACGTATCTCCAAAGGGGCCCATGCTGCCAGCACACATACACACGTGGAGGAGCTGGATGGGGAGGCTGTGCTGACGGATCCACCACCTCATTGTTTCAAGCAAGTCGTTCTGGAGAGCTCAGCCCCTGCTTGTCGGGCCCATCGCAACCACGATGCTCAGGAGCTGTTTATCTCTCTTGTCAAAAAGGAACGATTGCACTTGTATAATTTCATCTAAACACTCCTTCCAAGCTTTTAAGTGCTTATTTAAATGCTCCCATTTCCCATGCTGAAATTTTTCTTTGGGAAAAAAAACAACAACGTCCCGCAAAACAAACTGTTTTCAATCGTAAGCTTCCCATCTGGCTCGTAATTGATTTCTTATTAAATAAAATGAGTGAAAAACTTTCAGGTACCTTCTACCTGGGATGTTCTGCTCCTCGGGTCTCTGGTGGCTTTCACAAGGGAAGGGTTCAGCTGGGGCAGAGCGGAGCGGGCAGCCCATCCATGTCATTGCTGTCCAACGGGGCCACCTATTTCCCCCACGCCCACCAAGGGTGAGTTCCAGCACATGGGAAAGCATAAGCACTTCCTTTCTGATTTTTTTTTTTCCCCAAAGTTGCAGTTTTCAGCCTTCCCAAGAGCAAAAACCACCCCAACGTCTACCAAGGAAGCAACGTGCTCTGGCGAACAGAGAGACAAACACCTTCACCTGGGTTTGCTGTGATTTATAACAAGGGGCTTCCTAAGCCAAGCCCTAATTTTCCCACCTGGTTGCAATAGAAGCTTCTCCACAAAGATCTTGCAGCCTTGCCCTAAATAATACCCCAATGCCGTTGTTTAAAGATGCGACTGGTTGGCAGGACCTATCTTTGCAGAGATGTGTCGATGTCATCTGAAGATTACTCTTGAGTCATACAATATAAAACCTGGGATTTGCTGCCCCATAAACACCAGCTTGCAGCCCTGGAGCAGCAGAGGAATACCAATGAGTCACCTCAGGGTCAATGCTTGCATGCTTTTTATAAACTCTCTCATACAAGCAGGAGAGTCATATCTGAGGAGATCTGATTTGAGGCAGAAAAAGGCAAAGGAAATATATTTACCTAAGGAGAGAGCACAGGAACAATAGACCAAACACTGCCTCAGTAAATAAACACAAATTTTTTTGCTATACTGTACTAGTCTTGCAAACACGCTTGGACAGCTTTTCCTCTCAGTTACATGACTCCAAGCCTCTTCGAAACCAGTGCTACTGCAGTTTTGTTTTCCATCTAGAGTTTCTGCCCACACACAAGCCAGCATGTCCAGACTTTGCCGTGTGCCAGCCCCTGGGATCCCTCTCCCCACCCCTCAAAGCGGAGGAATATTTGCCCTGTGATTCAGCATCTCTGTTTGCTGTCAGGCAAAGTTACCTTCTGCTCCCACATTTCACCCCACCCCAGGCTCTTTGCATGCGGCAGAAACATGTCGACCTATTTTTTATTTTTTTTCACTTGAAGGGTGCCTCTTGGCAATGCACCTCTGCATGTCCCAAGTTGCAGGGAGCTTTCCGACCCATCTCACAAATGCCTTTTTAGAGATTAATGTGGGGTGCCCATTATGTGTCAGCTGAGGCCATTTGTTCACTGTGGCAGGTTTGGAGAAAGGGCAGCTGCAATCAAAAGGATTCAGAGATGGGACAGCAGCAGTGGCAGAACCTTCTCCAGATCTCATGGGTGTGAGGAACTGCACTGAAACTTGGCAGTCTGGCTTTGCTTTGAAGGCAAGAGTTAGAGCTTGTTCCCGAACAAGTAGGGACAGATATATCTCTATTTTCAGACGGTGCCAGAACTCAACCCTAAGTAACTCATTGCTGTTGATGACCATGGCTTTAGCTGACCAACAGTGGGAAGGGAAGGGAAGGGCCACCAGTCCCTGGAGCCCACTGATGTGTGAGACAGGCATGGGCTCACGTAACAGATGTCTACCTGGTGCTATTATGCCTTTATTTTGTCTCTGCTATCAACTCAGTCATAAGCTGTGGCTGGCCATACTGCCACTCAGAAAAGAATTCCAGATTTCTTTCATTCCAGCCAAATCTCAACCTGGCTAAGAAAACAAGGAGCAACACAGATCCGGCCTATCAATCACTTGAATTGGCTTTCACGTTTCTTACAGGCAACAAAAGCCTTAATAAATATCAACTGCTGGAGATTTCAGATGTTGCTGGAGAAGTTTCCCAGGTTGCTGATGGAGCAGAAGTTAACCAGAACCCAGTGCATATGCTGGAGCTCCAAGGCTGAGGAATGGAGAGGACCACAGGGAACTGAGCTGCAGCCAAGTGTGCATAAACCACCCAGAGACTCGTGGTGTGCAGGAAGGGAGAGGAAAGTGAATAGCTAAAAAGGCTGGAAAAAGCAGGCTAGGGAATTTCCTGGTGGCACTGGAGGACAATAAAACCCAAAATGTGCTGTTCAGATTCAAGTTAACTCTTCATTGAGAGGGAGGCAGAGTCAAATGTCTCCTGCCTTCGAGAGGAGCCTGTCTTTAACCCTGAGAAGTGAATTTAACACCCTGCAAATAGCAAATTTTGGTTATCCTAGAAGTAGCTTGCTGAAACCAAGAGCTGTGCCCAGAAAACCAGGGCTAGAGGAGCTTCTGCTAGAACAGCCCCTTGCCACCCCAGTCTCCCTCCTCTCGGTTCGCATTCAGGCATTGTAGCACGGCTGATCAGCAAGCCCAGATATTTCCTTTAGCATTATTAGGCAGGAAATCTGTATTAGTGGTGCAGGCTCACATTGCAGACCTTTGCCCCCATGGTGTGAACGTTGCACGTTCCCTCTCTCTCCGTCTTCTGTGAGTTGGTGCAAGATGCTCATTCTTTTCTGGCTTGTTTCAGACCAAGATTCATTTGCAAGAGCCCAACTGTCATCACATTTATTTTTCTTCCTTATGCTTTTCTTGGCCTGGCGTGCTGGGCACTGATGGTATGTGGACCCAGGGGACCCCAGATGTGCTAAGAAATGACGCAGAAGCATCAATATTTTCACTTTGAACGGATGGGGTTTTCTGCCAATGGCCAGCTCGCCGCAGTCAAGGTTGTTTAAGGGCTTGGGCAAGAAGAAAAGCACCGATGGAAACAAAGGAGGGAAGAAAAGCCTGAATGCAACAGGCTGTGGGAGATGACTGTGTTTAACTGGGCTGATTACGATGCAGAAATGGAGTTGCTGAAAGCCGTCTCCCCCGACTTCACTGCTGATAAATCTCTGTGCTTCGCTGGGCCTGAACAAGGCAGCAAATCTGACAGAGGCACGTTCCTTATAGCTTTATTTTAAAGGCATTGCTCCTACAAAGGATCTGCAAAGATAGGGCCCGACTGTGAGCTTGTGCCTGCCCCACCAGGACATGTTTTCTGCTGCAGAGCCAGAAATATACCCACCAGCCATATGTTAAGGTGAAAAGGCGAGAAGGGTGAGAGATTCAGGGGCTGGTTTGGAGCTCAGGTAGCCCAGTGGTGCAAAAACCCCTGTGGCGGCAGCTGCTCAAACTTTATAAAGACGATAAAAATCACTCCCTCTCACAGTATTGATGGATTGGCATGAGTAAAAGCAGAGTAAGTAAGTCCTGAAAAACACTCAGTTCTGAAAAAGTCTCATCACCTTGTTTGTGATGAGACTCGTTTGGTTGAGCCAAGGTGAGGTGGAGCTGTGCTCAGCCCTGGGCAGACGCACCAGGACTCACTCTGCCCCAGCTCATCTTTGCCATCAAGACAGAAACAAGGCGAGCAAGGAGGATGCTTACCCTCCCAGGCAACTCAGAGGCAGGTAAAGTCTTTCCCATTTAGAAAACAAGGGCAACTACACCCACCAATCTTTAGCAGTTACCAAAAAGCACTGTGCAGTATTCATGTATTTTCATCGTTCGTGCAGGGCTGGCATATGCTGCATCAGACTGCAGGAGAACAACTTTTCTATAATTAACTAAAGCAAAACCGTGTGATCAAGTATGGCTTCAATTTCCTTGTATAAGATACAGCTATTTTCTCTTGAAAGAGGAATTGATGTTTGTGTGATACAGCCCTGCTAATCTTCCAGGAGCTCTCAGCTGTATCAGGGACTTTTAAGGGAGCTGTGCGATGTTTTCCATCTCCAGCACTCGCTGGATTTTAAATCAAGCCTGGGTTTCATATGTTGTGGGACACCGGGGAAGAGAAATCAGGGCTGTGCAGCCTGCTTCTAGTACAGTTCCAGGACACATTAATACCAAAGGCGGGAAAGCTTTCGTAAGTAGTAATAATCACTAAATAAAAAGAAGAGAGATGCAAGCCAGAAAAATAGAGAAACAGAAGTCTATCAAAAATATCTACTAATAAAGGAGAACAAATACATTGAACAGACTCTTTCAAATGGAAAATCAGAGACACTGCGGGGCACTTTGCCTGCTTGCAATAAATGGAAGATATTATGAATTGCCACATGCCATCAAGGGCAGCAGAGCAGCGTGAGACCACAGGAGGACACTGAAAGAAGGCTTATGCTCAGAGCCAGGTGTTTTGGACAAATGTTCATAATTTTTCATTCATTGTTAAACTTTGCTGCTTCTCCTCGAGCTGGCAGGCTCAGACACAGGAATGAACCAAACCTCACTTATTTCACAGGCTGTCTCTAAGGGAAACTTCCCCTTCCCAACCAGGGGCTTTAAAAAAAACCCCAAAACAACAAAAAGAAAACAAGTAAGAAATAAATATAATGTCCTCATTGAGAACAAAAAGGTGTTTTGAGCTCCAACCCACAGAGCAGCTGAGCCAACGTGCTGTTTCCCTACGGATGCATGTCTCTCCCTCGACTGATTTTGTCAGCGAGTTAGGCTAAGATTTCTGTCATCTCTATAAAACTCCTCTCTTGTTCCTTGCATAATTCTCCTCGCAGGACAAGTTGGTTGGGACACGTCAGCTGCCGAGCTTGCCCATGGGAATGGGGCCAAAGCGATTACAGCAGACTCGAGGCTTTCCAAATTTCAGCAGCATTTTTAGGTTCCCCCCTTCCTCCAGCAGCCAGTTTCCCACATAGGTACACGAATTTCTAATTTAAATATTTACCTTCCTGCCAAACTCGGTTGAAATCAGGCAGCACGAACATGATAAGGAGGACGAAGACAGACAGAAATCCCTGTCTCTCCATCAGCTGGCTGCCCAGATGCTCTTTTTCTTTTCCAGGAAGACTTGAAACATTATTTTCTTCCGTTACAGGGAAAAATGTTTGCAGGAAGGTCTCTGGCCTCACAAACAAAACTCTGACAGTCATAAGCACCCCTCCCGGAGCTGTAAGGGGCTCTCCCCTGGTTCCCAATGCCAGTGACATGGAATCATAGAACAGGTTGGGCTGGAAGGGACCTTCAGAGGTCATCTAGTCCAACACCTTTAAGCATTGTAGTAAAATGCTCTTCACCTGCAATTTTGCAGAACAGAGACAGCGTTGAAGACTTTAATTTTCCCCAAGTGCTGAGAATATTGCACGTGGGGCAGAGAAGACACCTTATGTGCACACAGGGCCCATCCTGCCCTGTGCACGGTTCCCAGGCTAGGGAAGGATTATAGCAAGCAAGGCAAGACTACAGCTCTGCCTCTCCTGGACAGCCCTCAGCTCCCAGTTGTCACCAGGATGGGAATTTGTCCAGCTGGAGACTCTCTCTGAGCCTCAGCCCCCACACAGGAAGGACCTCAGAAACTGAGTTTCTCCCCTTGCTACAGCAATAAGACAAACAGCTCTTATTTCTCCTGGACCAGCTAAGGATGGGGATGAGAAGGACCCTTCCAAAACCAGATTTGATGTCTGGTTTCAGCAAGCATTCAGACAACATTCCTGACTGCACCGGTAACTCATAAGATGAGATTTTAATTCACAGTGGTTTTTTTTTGTCTCTGCAAAATATATTTTGTTTAGGTCTAGCTTGGTCTTCTTGACTAAAGAAATGGCAGTAGGAGAAGAAAAGTTTCCCCTTTGAACTAGTGGCTCATGCTTGGTTTACCAAAAAATGTATCGAAATCCAGTAATATTCATCATAAAGCTGCAGGGAAATAAGTGGGAAGGAATTTGGGAATATTGCTCCTCAAGCATTTTAAACCAAAGCCTCATGTTTCTTCCATGAGAATAAAAGAAACTACAGGCCGTTTGATGAGTCCCTTTTATAATGAATGCAGAACCAAGTTTTGAATATTCATTTGTTATTCCTGCTCCCCACATTTCGCTTGCTTGAATGGAAACACGTAGAGAGGACTTCTGTGTTGATTGGCAGTCCCTTCACAAAGCACCTCCTGAAACCTTACAGCCAGGAGGTAGCCAGGGACCACCAGACTGAAAATACCTGAACCAGTCTCTTCTTCCTTCTGCCAGCCCAGGATTGACTTAGTATAACCCATTCCTGGCAAACTAAAAATTAAAAAATCCCTCAAAGCCAGTTGCTGGTGGGTGTGTACAACCTCTTGCTTCCCAGCTCTTCATCCAAACAGCCCTTTCCGTAGTCTCGAGCTGGAACATGTCCCGAGCAGCCAGTTTCTTATTTTTTTGTGTGTGGCAAGAACATCACTTTTTAAATCATGCAAACGAGGAACAAGAGCTGTGTATAAAATAAACAGACAACCCATTTTTCACCTGTAATTGTTTCTTTGCCACATTAATAAAAATATGGTGTGTATTATGGTTAATAAATATGTAAATGAGAGATGATTAATAACTCATTTGAAGAGAAATGGGAAGATTCATTTACCTTCTGTAATTCCTCTGTGCTTTTCATCCTCTGCTCCATGTCCTTCCCGCTCACGTCTCTTAATGCCTGAACCGGGTCCCTTTGACACAACAAATTAGTAGAAACAATATTGTCTGTATTAAACCAAAGCACTTGGGGTTTTTTTTTCATGTCTTTGAGAGCATCTGTACCATGAATGGAATAAATCTCCAAAACACACTTGGGCTGAACTACCAGACCTGGACAACTCAAGCGCAGGAGCTGGGATCAAAGGAATTTTCCCTTGTTTTCCTGCAGTTTAGTGGCTCAAACTGAGCTGAAAACAGCCCTTGGTGGTGACATTTTTTTTTCTTTTTTTTTAAGCACATTGACTCACTCTGCAGAGCGCCAAAAGGCAGGCTGGGGTCTTTCATTCCCTCCTAGAATTCCTGAAGACTCTGCGCTAACGCTTTCATGCATCCCCTGAGCTCCACTACCTGGACACACGCACCCTCTCGTGGCAGCGTTTCCACCTTCCAAGAGTCCAGGCTCTGCCTTCAAACAGGGTTTCATTGGGGCTACATGGGCAAAAAAGGAAAGGCACCAGTGTGGGACAGACCTGCTGCATCCATATCACATCCATCCTCCCCCCATCCCCGAGACTTTTTGCAGGATTAGGAAAAGTCCTCCTTGCAGCATCAGGGAATAGCTCCTTCGGTGCTTTGGGGGAGATGCTAAACTGTGTGTACGGTACCCAAAGGACTGGGGGTGCTCCATTAATGTGGAATTCAGGGTTTGGTTCTGTTTTGGAAAGAAGCCTTGCAGTTCATACTCACAACTATTGCTTTGCTCCTAATCCCAGGGCAGTTGTTCATCCCTGCAGAGCCTGCAGCCCTCTGCCAGCCTTCTCCCATACACAACACTGGGTCTTACAATAACTGCTTTCCTCAGCTTCCAGGAAAAAGGTAACTCCTCACAGACCTCAGCCTTCCATGCAAAATTCATTTTTCCACGCAAAACTCATTTTTAGCCCTCCTAGCTATTGGCAAACGCAACCCAAAAGGCAGCTTCCACCCACTGCTTGGATAACTGCGGTTTTCCTGAGTGGAGGTGGTGGAGCCAGCTCTCCCTGCAGCTCCTGGGCTTGCCACGTTGTCCCCAGCTCAGGGGACAGCAGGACCTGCCTGAGGTCACAGGGGGAGACCAGAAGCTTGTTCCTCTGTCCCACCACCCTCCCCCACCGATCCATCCCCTTTTGCCTCCGCGAGGGCAGGGGCAGGGACTGTCACCCCACTATTTCAGAAGGGTTTCTGCCCTACAGCAATCAAAAGGTCCCACGTGCTCACCGGAGAGAAAAGGCATAAACAGATGTGATGGGAAAGTTTCTCCTGAAAATTAATTTAAGGTTCTCAGGGGTACACGAAGATACAGGCCAGCACTAGGGCTTACGAATAGCTTGGGGGGGACACAACCCTTCCCACCCAGCTCCATCCATAATGGATGAGGCTTCACGAGGAGAAGACAGCTGCTGCGAAACCCCGCTCCTGTGCCACAGACGAAGGAGGAGAGTGATCCGAGCATGGGAAGGAAACAGGTCTTTTGTGCATCCCCTTTCAAGGGGGATTCCCTTTGAGGAGAGTGGGGGAAAAGAAAATAAATCATTACAACAAAAAAATGGATGACTGAACTGCAGCCTGGTTCAGCTCTACACCGCGCTTGCTCATCCACGTGTCCTTTCCCTGGCGAGCCGTGCCGGAGTGTGTGTGCCGCAAGACCAGATATTTTTAATTGGAGCAAGGGGGCACAGGCTCTCCCCTGTGTAATTGCTCGTCCCCGGCTGAGCTGAGCAAGCCACAGTGTCACAGATCCAACCCAGGCATCGCCCGATTTCCTGGGTGAGCCTGGGCAGGCAGAAACTCGGCAGCAGAGCTGGCTCCCCGCTCACCAGCCAAAAGGAAATTCAGCTGGAGATGTAAAATTAAAATTTTTGCAGAATTAAAAAAAAAACCAAAAAACCACACACAAACTGTGATTAATTGTTTGTTCCAAATTTTCATGAAAAGCAAGATTTTTTCTTTAAAGTAATGTCGGTCACAGAAAAGCAGCTGTTTGTTTTGTTTTCTGTAACCAAAACCAGAAGACTGGTCTCTGAAAAGTTTTTGAAAGCCAGCTGCTTTGGTCAGTAAAGCCAAAACAAAAGAGAACTGTTGCAAGGACTAAAATAAATATTTTTCCTCTGAACTTCCAAGAACATAAAGAAAAGACACGTCTGGATTGTAGACACTTGACACTACGGCAGACGATGAGTATTTGCTGCCTGCAGCATCCCAGACCTCCACAGCCCCTTCCTGCTCCGGGTGTGCCGCAGTCTTGGCAGAATTCTGTAACGGCCCTCCCTTAGCATAAAAAAAATTTAGCTTTTTTCTCAGCTCTCTGGACCAGCGTTTCCATCTCCCCCACCCTGAGTATGATTCTGGCTTTCCCAGGTTGATGGAGTTAAGCAGATCACTCTGATAAATTTGTCTTTGCCTTACTCGGAGAACTTCAGTCACTAGAAGAAGGAAAATAAAACAATAAGTAAATCAAGATGTCTCTCTGGATCTTAGGCTCTTTATTGATTTTTCAATTTGGATGAACAAAGTGTCATTCAAAAACCCGGCTCTTCCTCATTAAGACACCTTTGCTGAATAAAGTTCCACAGCAATCAATTAATACATGAATAATTAAAACAACATTTTAGAATAAAATGTTCTGTCCATAAGAAGGCCTGCAACGTGTGAATTAACAAGGCATTAATTCATACCTAGTTTTCTTAATGGACCTTGACCTTCGGCCTTGTGTCTCCCAACAATGAAGTGTGAATTAATCCACCGTATTTCACGCGCTGTCAACTTGTCCCATCTACGGGGAGCGCCGCCCCCCAAAAGGTCACCTGAAGCTGTGGGGAGAGCAGATGTGGATGGTGTCAGCTTTACTACAGCCCTTGGAAAGGTTTAGGATCCACTGCATGGCGTGCCCCAAGGCTCCAACAGCACCGGGAGAACCATAGGACCTTCTCCCCTCCGCAGCCCTAGGCTTAATTTAACTCAACAATGGAGCAGAAGGGTTTGGGATCCCCTTGCAGGGTCAAAACACCCTCAGCCCTCCTGTGGCTTAGGCAGAAGCTCACCTAATGCCTCAGCTTGGTGGCACCAAGCATGGGCTGCTCCTCGGAGATCTCCCACCCCACGCCAGCCCCAACTGCACCCAGGACTCCGCATCCCTCGAGGGCTGGGTGAGCAACAGCCACGACTTTGCTCTCCAGCCCACGCCATCAGGGGAAGAGCAGAGGTCCAGATAGCTCAGACCTTCAGTCCCTAGAAAGGCCACATCTTGGAGGACACTGGCTCCACGGTCCTCTCCAGGCAGCAGGTTCACTCAGCCTCGTTGGAGGGACGCTTCAAAGAAAAGGATGCAAATTCTATTACCCATCCCTCAAGGTTTCCTCTGTTCAAAATCAAATCTGGGCTGGGAGTATGCCTGTGCTCCTGCACTTTGAGACGAGCTTTAATTAAGAGGTAAAATTATTAAAGCTGCAAGTTATTATAGCCTCAGGACCCCAGCCCAGTGATATGAAGCAGATGGTCCAGGGGCAAGCAAAAGCCCTTTAATAAAGAAGCGTTTGCAATTCATGAGCATTAATTATGTCCACTTCTCTCATTTTAAAATTTTCTGCTTGTCAGCCCTGGTATTGTGTGGAAAGCAAGCATGATGAATTAGGCAAACCCCTTCTGGTTCAGGACATATTCTTTGTGCGACGAAAATTAAAAGTATTATCTCCAAGAAGATAGAATGATTAGAATATTTAAGCACTGGAGGATCTCCACCCTTTCAGCTCTCCTTTTTGGGTTTTGGAGAGTGCTGCTGGCCCTGGCCGTCTCCCAGAGGCAGCAGGGGCTGTGTCACCCAGGTCCCTGGGATGCCAGCTGAGGGCACAGGGTGCTCCAAACTTCTGTTTAACAGGGAACTGGTGCCACCCTGCGCAAGTCACTGATCCCCTTGTTTCACCACATCTACTATTTCTAAGATGACTGTAACCCATAAAACCAAGGATGCAGGAGAGGGCTGATCCCACTGAATTCCCTGCCCTGCTGCAGTTTGCCATCCTCACCAACACGCTTCCTGTCCCGATTTCTGTAGGTTTGAGGTGCCGCATCACGGTACCTGCCTGCCAGGTGCTCTGTCCTGCCACCAGCTCCCCAGCCAGAGCCACAGCTTTTCAGCAGGCCTGGGCACACCCAGGCTGGGCGGAGGAAACCAAGGTGACACCAGGTGGTACAGCAGGCAGGAGGTTAAGATCCCAGCCTGAACCTTCTAAATCCCCACTCATGGGCATGTACCCACCTGCCCTGTTCACCTGGGCTAAAGGCAAAGCACCTGGGGGCTCTTCGGAGAGGGCAGCATCCAGGTTCCAAACACACGGATAACCCCAGGTAAATCCAGCTCTGCGGCAAGCGCCATCACTCTAGTTTTGGCAATGGGAGCCACGCTTCAAGCTTTTTGCTGGCCCAGGGGTACAGCACGTTGCAATGTTCCCACAGTAGACCCAAGTCTCCAAATCCCCACACGCTGTGTGGGAGAGGAGGGCAGGGGTTCAGGCAGCGCTGCCCTCGGGCCAGTTCAACTTCTTTTTCTGCAAGCACAGCCTCCAGCAGTTGAGTAATCACAGATTTTGGGCTCTCAGAAAGCAGGGGCAATATAGAATCTGTACCAATCTCTTCAGAGAACTGCTCTGGCTGTGTGAATTCAGAAAAATGCATATATGAGACACCCCTCTCTCATTTGGGATGGAACAGGTAGAGGATTCTTGTTATCCTGGTGGCATAAATCTCTGGCTGAATGCCTGGACCTGTGCTAGGTGGGTTCTAGTTGCTCAGCACAGTTATTGACAGACTAGGAGAGCAGAATCCATTTGTCTTGGTGGTGAGGAATAGGTTTGAGCTGGAAGAGATGGGTTGAGGAGGTGTGGAAAGCACAGGGAGCACTTCAGAAAAAACAAGCTGAGTGCTCAGCCACGAGTAGCACCGCCCATCCTTATATGAAACTCAGAAGTATGGCATGAATAACAGTCACCCTGGCACACCAGTAAACTCTGCAAAGCCACATTAAAAAGCCAGTCTTTTTTTATTCTTGTCCTTTGCTTTCTGCCCTCATCTATTTTTCCTCTGAGCACTTGAAGCACTCAGACCACTTAAAACACAACAGCGAATAATTCCTCCTGCAACCCTCAGCAACAAGAATTTCCTTTTCATTGCTCTGATTCACAGCTAGAAAAACCCCTTTCCTTGCAGTTTCCTAGGTACAACCTCAGGTTTTCCATGCGGGTCAGGTCTCACGCCATGCCTGATGTTACTAGGCTGTCGGGAAAGGACAAGGGATATCAGCTTCCTCCGACTGCTCCCCAGCCCTGGAGGGCATCAGATAACCCAGCCTGACCCCAAGGTGTGAAGCCTCCTGCCCTCCCTGTGACAGCTTCACCCACTACACAACCTCCCTTAAAGATGACATCGTTTACATTCATAGAGATTTATTGGCTTTTCCTTTTGCCCTGAATTAAGCCCTGTTGTGGGACTTTGATTTTTGCAGGCATCAGGCAGAAAAGCCCAGGACTGGAAGAAATCATCTGTCCAAGTTCCCCTGCAGAGTCCCGGCAAGAACTGAGCATCAGGCTTTGGGAGGGCACGGATCTGCTCTGAAAATGGACCGATTCATCCCAAAAAGTGATCCCACACACTGTGCTGACCACAGTTAGGCACCAGTCTGAGCTGGTCTGTGTTGCATTGAATTTGTATCCTAGAGTCAGAAGTTTATGCTTTAAAGTAAAATTTGTCCTGCCTGTGAATCCTCACACACAACAAGCAAAATCAGATGCTTGAGTTTGGCATTATTCAGCTGGCCCAAGGAGGAGAATGCTGTGGGTGCTCCTTTGGTGCAGTGATGGCTTAATGCAATGGGCAACTCGTAATTTGGTGTATCTGTGTTGTGCTGCAGCCTGGATCAGCCTCATGCCCCCCTTTGCAGGAATCCTGAGGGACAAGCCCAGCTCTCACAGGCTGGCAGGTACACACTGCTCCTACCTGCGCTTTGCAAGCAAGGAAACTGAGGCAGCAGTGGCTTGCCTGCAGAAATGCGTTTCATTTCAGGTCAACTTTGTCAAACCGACCCACAGCCCCGCGGGGATGCTCAGCTCTGCTCTGAGAGGAGCTCTCTTGGCTCAGGAGCTCGCTAGGACCCTGAGCCCAGCAGCCTGCTGCAAGTGCTGCAGGAACCTACTGCCCTCTCCTGCACGTTTCCAGGAATCGGGAATTTGGTTTGTTTGCCTGTCAGCTTCACGGCGTTTTATTTTTTGCTTCACGATTTAATTTGGCCGTGATTTATTTATAGCCACGCTTATAAAATATGCAGCCCCTTCTGAAACCTCTGTCCACACGAATGCTTGCAGGGACTGAAATAATTGCCTTGAACGCTGCCAGGCAAGAACAGCCCCAAAGGTAAGGCTCCCAGGCTGCTGCAGGACTGGGGAGCATCCTCCCCTAAACCAGGACATTCAGTCATGCAGCCCTTTGGTATTAAGAGAAAACTTCATGCTTGTGTTCCCATCCCTTCACCATTCCCACGTTTAGACCCTTCTGGTCACTCCCTGACAGATGAAATGCACCTGATGCCATCGTCTGAGCTCAAAGCTCTTTGCAGACTATATTGCCCCTGCATGAAGATGTCTCAGCACAGTGACAGATGTCCCAAGGAGGTCCCTGAGACCTCTCAAGAAAAGGGATGGGTGACCCTGCTGCAGGTTTCTCTAGCGACCCCCAAAACATTGTCAGTGCCTCAGGGGCACCCAAACAAGCCTTGAGGCATGGGAAGCTTCTACTACAAATTCCTCTCCAGCACAGATCCTGCCTAAAGGGCCACGAGCTAAACCTGCCAGGAGCACCCAGGCAGAGCTCAGCCCCGGCGCTTGTTCCCTGCTCTCTCCTGGGAGGGATGGGTCCTGCAGCCATCCCTCAAAGGGCACTGAATGCCCCTGGGGAAGCAGCTGACAGACCATGCCCAGCAGACACCAGGGGCTCAATATGGACCTAAGGCTCATCCCAGCACCCAACACCCCCGGCCAAGGCTGGGGGATACAACCCAGGACCTCCAGGACGGTGGTTTTGGAGCAGCACCTGGAGACAAGGTAGGGCTCCCCATGGTGAGTGGGGCCAGCCCAGCGCACAGCTCTCCCAGGTCTAGGATCAAAGCACAGACCCCTTCAGCTGCTGAGGGATAAATCAAATATAGAGTTACCTCTTGCCACCGGTGGGTTATTTGCATATGCAACACCTTCCTTGTACATGCATGCATAGAATTTGCACACATAATTATTCCTCAACACAGGTATCTCTTAATTGCTTTGCTGCGAGCAAGGCCACGTGCTGCTTTCCTAGCATGACACAGGGGCTGAAGGAGGCTCAAAGCCCCCCCCAGCACTCACATTCCCCCCTCCCACACACATACACAAACAAACAAACACCCCACCTTTTTTTTTTTTTTTGGCCCGAGTTAAGCACTATCATACCTATTTCGTGGCCAAAGTCAGTGGGTTCCTGGAGTTGTGGGTCAGGCACACAAAGGGTGTTGGGAAAATACACCCTGCAGAGCTTGAACCTTCTGCTCCACCTGCTCCAGGGCTGAGAAGGGGTCAGGTGCAGCTCCAGCTCCCCCAGCACAGCCGGGGGCACCGGGGCAAGGCTGGGGTGCCCCTAGGCTCAGGGGGGTCTCTCATTAAGGGGAAATGAAAAAAAAAAAAAAAAGAAAGAAAGAAAAAAAATTAGATACAGAACACAAGGAGAAAGAGGTGGAAAGCAATTCATTATCCCAGCTTGCTGCCAAGCCTATTAAATACCCCCCAGCCTGGTGGTGTGGGCGGTAGGAAATCCTGTCCCAGCCGAGGGCAGATGGGATCTCCTCCAAATCACCCCCAGGTGCTTCACGGTCAATTAGAGGCGAGTAGGGAGCAAGGGAGAGGGGTTAAAGATTACGCAAAGGGCTGGACCAGGGACCCAGCGGGGAGCTCCTCTGCTCATCTA
Organism: Apaloderma vittatum; assembly: GCF_000703405.1. Lineage (NCBI taxonomy): Eukaryota > Metazoa > Chordata > Aves > Trogoniformes > Trogonidae > Apaloderma > Apaloderma vittatum. The sequence continues at coordinate 66,574 of NW_009725510.1, forward strand.
TATCATAGACACTAATTTGGTTTAATTTACTTCAAAGACTTTCCTGTAGGCTGCGGCGTACAGGGTTGGGATCTATTTTTCTCAACAGAGGTTTGAAAGGGAGCGGGGGTCTTTCTCTTGAAAGCATCCCAGGGGGAGGGCTTTGGGGTTTGATTTTTTTTTATTTTCTTTTTTTACAAGGGCTGTCTCCAAAGGCAGATAAGAGGGAGCCCTGGGAAATGAAAGCCCAAAAAAGTGTATATGAAAGGAAACGCAACCGACAAAGACTGAAATGAAGCAGTTAAAGTGCCTTAAAATAAAGCCTCTCCCCACCCAGTGCTTGCAGAAGGGCAATAAAGCCATCCTGCAAAGTGCTAGCCAAAGATTCCCCCAGGAAAGCATGCCCTTTGGGGAAAGTTAAATTATCCCCCAGGAAACGAACAAACCTGGGACAACTCTTTTATCCTTTCATCAATCCAGGGAGAAACAGCTTGTTAATGCCAGGAGGATTAGGGAGAGTGTAAACCCAAAGGAATTGCCACGGGGCTGAGGGGCACGGAGCAGGATGGTCCCGAGGGAGGGAGGTGAGAGGATGGGTCCTGGGATGCAACCACAGATCTGCTCCCTCCTACCTTGTGGATGAGGAAGAGAGCAGAGCCTGGGAGGTCTGCTGGCTTCCAGCCCAGCTCTGAGCATCTTCCTGCAGCTTTGGGCAACTGTGGATGCTTTTTCTCCAGTCTGCTGTGTAGATTCATAGAATTGTTAAGGCTGGAAAAGACCTCTAAGATCATCAAGTCTGTCAACCCAACACTACCATGACCACTGAACTATATCCTGAAGCGCCACACCTCCCGGGATGGTGACTCCACCACTTCCCTGGGCTGCCTGTCCCAATGCCTCACCACTTTTTCAGTAAAGAAATTTTTCCTAATATTCAATATCCTTTGGTGGAGGCACCACCAGGTGCAGCGAGGGCTAAGGGGTGCAAAACCACACTGGGGATAGACCCTGTGGGAGCATCCCCAAAGCCCTCAGCCCCAGTGAACATCACCCTCGACTCTGTAAACACCGCTTGAGTGTCTCTGCAGCATCTCGGGCACCTCCTGACTTCAAGGCAGGGGACATCGGCGCTTGCACACTCTGGCCCGACGGGATCTCCTGCCCTCAGCCCCTGATCAGGAGAGGGGAGCTGCAGCGGAGGAAGCACTCCATAAATCACCCCACAAAGGGGTTGTGCTCAGGGAAGCATCAATAATCATGTTAAATAATTATGGGAGGGGAAAAAGTTGACCAAGTGAGAATAGGAGGGTCAGCACCAGAGGGCAGGGAGGGGAGGGAGAGGTCTGAGGGCAGGCTGGAGGATGAGGATGGTGGAGGGACAGGAGATCTCAGGGGACAGGTAATGGGATGCAAATAAAAAATATTGCTAGGCTCAGAAAGCAGGTCAAGTCCTGAACGGATCTAAATATGCATTCACTAACTGTATCCCAGCTCCAACCCATTTGGGGAAAATCCAGCCCTTGGCACCCTGGTGTTGGGGGAGTTTGTCAGGGGAGATCTGGAGTGATTTGGTTTTATTCAAAGCCCAGCAGTAGTGCTATAACACTTCTTTTAATTAACCTTGATTACAAAGTAACAATAAAATCTGCTCAAATCACATGTGATTTCAGTATTTTCTTCTGCCTGTCCTGAAAGGGGACAGCTTCAGGGCCTTCCCATTCAGAACACGTTGTCTGACATTATTTGTGTTATTTAAAAACATAAAAACAATGAGGAAAAAAATGCCCCCCAGCTCAGTTCTTGTTGAATGGCAGCAATAAAATGAACATGGATGTGGTTCATACATCACTTAATAAAAGCAGACGAGGGAGCCAAAGTAGAAAAGAAAAGGAAACCAATGATTTGTGTAAGAGCGATTTGATTTACAGTGCCAGGGTCACTTGCCTACGCTGCTTCCTCCACACGGTTTTTGTGGTGTGTTGCTAACAAACTTTGCCACTTGTCTAATTTATTTGAGTTTGTCATGAGGATGTCTGATGCTCTCTGCGAGGGGTCGGCCCTTGGCATGGACTTACAGTCACAAATGCTCCCTTTGCTTCAGGCACCTCCCTTGTTCATGAAACCAAGAGGATGAGAAGGGACCGTAACACTGTGAGTTGACTTTGAGTTGCCTCCAAGAGCCCGAGTCTCTGCAAAGAACCATGTTTGCTCCTCCTTGGTTCATCTTCCTGTGTCTACAGCTGAGCATTCCCTGGTTGAATAACTCTGAACGAGCTGGCTTGCTCATTTTGACAGACCAAAGTTTCTTGCTCCTTGTTAACCACTACAGAACTCATAGAGTATCTCAAGTTGGAAGGCACCCATAAGAAGCATTGAGTCCAACTCCCTGCTATGGTCTGAAGGAAACCTTCCCAGCATGAACTAAGGCAGCATTAACCAAAGAAGCCAGAATTACCTAATTAGCAGACACTTAGTGACGGCTGTAGCAGTTGGGTGTCCCAGGTGTGGTCAGCATGGTAGCACCTGCCTCCAAGCCCAGGAGGGTTTGGGGACACGGCTCTGAGCTGTCACCACCCAGTCCCAGCCAGGAGCCACCAGGGGCTGAGTGGGGAAAGGGGGCTGCAAACAACACGGCTGCTCCCAGGCACCGAGGGGGTTTATTCCTACCCTAATCTTTCAATTTACAAGGCAGTAAATGAAAGAGGAAGATGAGATTTGCTCAGTGCATTTTCCAGAAGTATTTACTGCTGAGAGCACTAGAAAAGCCATTTAAACAATTGCTTTTATGATACAACACACATTAAAGAGACTTCCCTAATATGTTTTTTCACCCCTCTGCCACTTCACGCTGCTGCTGTTCTATTCAGCTAGCTGGTTTATGGGCTGCCTTGATTTTAATTGGGCTGTAGCCCCAGGGTGCACCGAAATTTTTGAGTCTCATTTAGCTCCAAGTGTTCTTACAGCTGATCAGGCAGAAATGCCAGGTCCTGCCTTAATGTCTTCTGTCATCTTGTGACCTGAAAGAGCCACATGCAGGTAACGGAGCAGCCAATGTGGGTGATGCACCTCCAGCGCAAGTGCTCCACATCCCTTGTGGAGCTGGGTTCCTTGGCTGGGGTTTAGAGGATGGTCACTGTGTCTATTTGATGTAACGAGGGATAGATTAAGGTCTGGGATGTTTGGGCTGGTGTTTAGGAAAGGCTTTTTCACAAGGAAGGGAGTCACAGTGACTGTCTACACCTGATGGTTTTCAAGGTTTGGCTAAACAAAGCCCAGCAAAAAACTGGTGACCATAGAATCATAGAACAGTTTGGGCTGGAATGGACCTTAAAAAAAGATCATCTAATTCCAACCCTCCCCTGCCATGGGCAGGGACATCTCCCACCAGAGCAGGTTTTTCCAAGACGCATTGAGCCTGGCCTTGGGGATGGGGGCACCCACAACTTCTCTGGGCAACTTGTTCCCAGCGTCTGAATTTCTTCCTAGTATCTACTCTAAATCCACCCTCTTTCAGTTTGACACGGTGACTCCTTGTCCTATCCCTACATTCCCTGACGAAAAGTCTCTCCCCAGCTCCCCTATAGCCCCCTTGGACCACTGGACACCTGCTCTAGGGTCTGCACATCACCCACCCGCCTCCTGCCGGCCAACCGCAGGGAGGAGTGATGCTCTTCCCCCCGGGGGACACCACTTCGGCTCTGTCCCTGTTGTCATCTGCTGGGACACCCTCCCTGTGAGCCTTAAAAACCTCTCACAGACCCTACCCTGGAAGAAAAAGGGGGGGGGGTGGTGTGTGTGCCCTTGCCCTGCCGTTCCCGCTGCAGCCACCGGGGGGCGGCCGCGGGCTGCGATCGGGACTGCCACCCCGCTTCATCCGGCTTTACACTGAATTAAGCCCCAAAAATAAAAGAAAAAGGTCAAAAGAGACCCTTGGAGGCCAGCGCTGTGCTGCTATAAGGAGTTTCTGGAGGGAGAAAACGCAGCTGCTGCATCTCGCCCAGCGGCATCTCCCGCCCGCGAAGCTGGAGACGGAAAGTTGGGGTGACGGGATCTGTGCGGGGTTTTCCAACCCGAGGCGTTCAACCCGAGTGAAGCAGCTGGAGGAGAGGATGGGACTCTGCTGCACACCGGTGGGAGGTCCCTGGTGGGCGCTTTCCCACAGGACCTGGTGGGCGCTTTCCCACAGGGATTCAAACCTTCGCGTTGTTTCTGCTTTCGAAAGTCACCTGGCTCCGGCGAAGCTGAGCTCTCAACACAAACTAACACGGCTTGTTTTTGGCAAGAGCACCCCGCCAGGGGGGAAAGAGCACCGAGCCAGGAGGCAAAAACGAAGCCGTGAGCTTCTTTTGTGCCTTCTGAGCGCTGATCCAAAGCGAAAAAGAGCCTTTTTAATTTCCCTATAGGAGGGGCATAAAAAAAACACAGAAAAAAAAGCCAGCAAAAAAAACCTGAGTTCCTACCTGCTCCTCAGAAGAGAAATTTGTGTGCCCTTTGCCAGGTACGCAGTGCCAAACCCGGCAGCACCCAGGATGCCCATGAGTCTCAGCCCTGCAGCTCCCAGGTGCACGAATGCTGCGAGATACCCTCCCAGGCTTAGTGGGAGCTCAGCAAAATGAGCACACAGGGAAGTACTTCCAGCTGGAAGATCACACCTGGGAGCCCCAGCCATGGAATGAGGTGCTGGGGTGGTGACGCTGCACTGCCCAGGACCCGCACCGAGCAGCCGAGGGCACAGGAGGCATCTCCTGCTCCTTTCCTTTGGGGTGGGTCTGGGCTGGGGGCTTTGGGATCTGCCCCAGCGCTAAGAACCAGCCTCAGCACGTGGCCGCGCAAGAGCCCTTGTGTTCCTGCCAGCACCAGCTGCTGCATCAGCTCGGATCTGTAACAGCCAAATCAATGAGGGATCGGAAGGGCGAGCGCTTCCATGCCAGCCGTCAAGGCTGCCCACGCCGCGCACAAAGCGCTAATCCCCCCGGCTCTAACTGCACCCCCAGGCTCAGGGTGTTTCGGGTGCTGGAGACTGAAAGGTTTCTGCTGTTTGTGCCAGGCGCCAGAGCTGGCCAGATCCCCCCAGGGCAGCTGATGCTGACCTGATCCAGGGGATAAACACGGCCCTGGTGGCCCCTGCACGGCTGATGGCTTCGGGAACCTGGTGGCCACATCACAGGAGCATCACAGGGCAGAGGCAGAAGGATGGGCACGCACCAGCACTGCGGCACGGGGCCCTGGGCTCCGTTCCTCACTCCAGCATGGTCTCAGCCCTCTGGCACAGGGACTTCTGCCACGCAGGCAGCCCCAGACCCATGAATTAGCCCCCAAATCTGCCACATGGCATCACAGAGACCTTCCGTGCGAGCAGAGCGGAGGAGGTATGCCAGCTCTAACCCACAAGAATGCCAGGAAGAAGAAGTGAGTGAGTTATTCTGACTTTTATTTCATTGCTTCTTAGTCCACACAGTTGGTATAAAATCAGAAACGCAAAGCAGGGAGAAAAAAAAAAGAAAAAAAAAGGAACACAAAAAAAAAAGAAAAAAGAAACAAAAGCAAGAAAAGCAGCAGTGTCTGGAGTCCTCAGAAGGCAGCCTGGGGTCTGCACAGGTTCCCGTTCAATTCATGGCCAGACACGTCGCTGACATACAGACAGAGGACAGAACTCTTGCTCCGGCAGCAGAGACCAACTGGGCTCCACCCAGAGCTGTTTCTGCTCCTCTGGATCGCAGCAGGGGGAAAAAAGGAACTTCAGTTATAAATGCTTTATTAAAAAGAATAGTAAGAGCAAGTCTAAGTACAAAAGCAGTTATAGCTCATTTATATTACACAGAATTATTTCTTGTTTCTAGCTTCATTGTTTACCTCAAGACTGTTAACTGAATTTCCAGTGAATAAGGTTAAATGGCTAGCAATATAAGGAATGGTAAATAGATAGCACCATTTCATACATCTGGTATTTGATTTCAGAGATATATACTGGATTCGCTTCTTTTCTCATCGGTAGTTTAGCTCCACGGCAAGAATAAAGCACATTTCACGGTCAGGAGCATCAGTGTCCCAGCAGCTCGGCTCGGCATGGCACCCCCCCGGCACCAGGGGCACCCCCAGAGCCCGCGCGGGCGAAGGAGGACAAGCCCACGCTGGATCGCAACTCAACCTAAGTGATTTAAAAGCCCAAATTCCCAGCGGGTGTGGTGGCAAGGCGACGGGACTTAGGCACATAAGTCATTTAGGCACTTGGGGCAATCAAAAAAGCCTTCGCTCCCAAATCCTTCAAACCTTTCGGAAGCGTCTCCCGTCAGATCTGGACATGCACTTCGGTCGCCAAGATCACAGCAATGTTGGCAGGCGCGGGGAGCCAACCCTCCAGCTGGGGTAGACAGGCATAACTTCTGATTTACGCCAGCCTAAAACCAGTCAGAGCTGGGGTTTTCTGGTTTTTCTGGGATGGGGAAGGAGAGTTCAGGTCTACAAGGGTTTTGCATGAGAGAAGAATCACCGCGCTCTTGTTACACTGTTAGGAGTAATAGTTCCTTAGGCACTTGCTTTAGGCTTTAAAACATAGCGTATGGTCAACAAAAGCAAACAATACTATGTACATATATGTAAAAAGTGTTATAAATAGGTTTTTTTAAACCATAGATACTATATACATCTTCAATTAACAAGTAACCCTTTGAGTGTTTCTTTTTAGGGGTCGGTTGGGTTTGGATTTGGTTTTGCTGGGAGGGTTTATTCCTCTTTTTTTTTTTTGGTCTTTTTTTTTGTGTGTGTAGTTAATTTCCTTTTCCGTTTTCTCGTCTATTTTTCTCCCCCGCCTCCGTCTCCTCCGTGGACGTCATCGAGTGCCCTTGTCACACCACACCACCACCACCACCTCCCAGCGGCATCACTCGCGCTTCCGTAGGATGACGTAGAGGCT
>NW_009725510.1:73496-74134 GCF_000703405.1 Apaloderma vittatum
TAGAGCCTTAGCCGTAAGAGGTGTTTTCCGAGACTTCGTTCCAGTCCGTGTGCCTCACTGTGAAGATGGCCGCGCCGCTCATCACGCAGAGCCCTGCCAGGAAAACCACATCGGGAAGGGTTAGCGAAACCACACATGGAGCTGTTTCCTCCTGGAACCCAGAGCCAGAGAGGGAAGCACAGGAAAATGTTTTTATTATTGCCCCTTTGTAGCTCATCTCCCAGAAAACCAGGGTACGTTTTTTTGGGGGATGCTGGGGGCTCTGCTGGGATGTCTCTGCTGGACTCTGAGCAGGCGAAGCCAGAGTTCAGGGATCAAGCAAAGCCAGAGCATCGCCCGGGCTAACCCACCCCTCAGACAAACATCGCGCATCCCAAGCTCCAGGCGGCTGCTCCAGACCAGCCCCGCTCCCTTGGGTAGCTGGTCGCACACCCAGACTGGGTGCTGAACCACTCTGCCACAGCTGCTGCAAGAGCTCACACACAAACCCTGGTCCTTCGGAAGCATGGAAGCTTCTTTATCACCTGCCCAGGTGCCCTGCGACCCCTGAACCTCCTCAGGGGCTACGTGAGGAGCTCAGCTGCAAACCCCACTCTCTGCACCCCCACTGCGGCTCAGGCACCCCACCCCCCCGGCTC
>NW_009725510.1:74205-89008 GCF_000703405.1 Apaloderma vittatum
CCCAGCATCCTTCCTCAGGGGTATGTCCCCCTCTGCGGGGCCAGCACAGGTCCCCAAGCGCTGTGTCTGGCCATAGGCAACATTTAAGCTTTGTTGCAAAAACAACCCCTCGGCGCTGGGGGCTGCCCGGAGCTCACACAAAGCCACCTCTATTTCTGCCCGAAAACAAGCGCTTTCAGTCAAGCCCAGCAGTTCTATTATACAGTCGTGGGGCTGTTGTCAGAGCTGAGTTCCAAATCCCCTGCGCGGAGCTCGGGACCACCTACATTTAAACCACGGTGATATTTGAGCTGTAATTCCACTTGACACTGCTCCTTTGTTCTGGGAAAAGTGCAGAAGTGGGAATACGTTTCATTAACGCGCCGCTGGGGCAGTTTCCATTCTCAGAGCACGAGAACCAACTCCCACCGCCCCGGCCCATGCAAAGAGAGCACAAACGATTGTCTGCCCATGCTGGTGGGACAGGGAACGGGCACGCGGCCACGCCGGTCACCTACAGCCTGCAGAAAATATAGCAGCAATTGTCCGCCCGAGGAATTTGGAGGCGACGGTTTCTGCAGCATCTGCAGCATCTGCACCAGTTTTGGCCCGGAGAACGTGCTCAGGAGGTGAAGGGCAGCTGCTTGCACTGAAAGCAGCAATAAATGCATCACCACATTAAGGCTTGATTTTTAAGAACATAGTCTAGGTTTGCTTTGATGGGCCGGGAAGGCAAATGCTACCTAAAATATGCTCCTGCAGGTCTGCATTCTGGCCCCACAGACAAGGTGGGATGGATGCTGGTGCATGCTCACAGTCAGCTCTCCAACATAGATTTTTGTAAAAAGCTGTGGGACATGTGGAAGGCACAGCCCAGGACAACAGCTCTAGGGTGGGAGAGATGAGAGAAAAAGGATAAAAGTGATTCTGAGGCTGGAGAGAGTGATGGAAAAGTTGAGTCAAAACTCTGAGAAGCCCAAATCAACGTCTCTCCCATGCTGGGCTTACGCAGCTCTGAGAAGTTACCCATGGACGTGATGGATCCACCAAGGACGGAGTGGAGCTGTCAAGGGCCTTTTGATGCCTTTGTGACAGCTGAAATCCCTCCAGGGCAAATTCAGCTGGACCTCAGGGCACATTTCCAAGCAGTGTGGGGAAGGTGTTGGGGATACAACCTGTCCTGCTGCTGCGCAGCAGACCCAACGGACCTCATGCATCTCTTTTTTGCCCCAGTTCCCTGAGCCACAGCCTCAGTCTCAATAGAATCACAGAATCATCAAGGTTGGAAAAGACCTGTAAGATCATCAAGTCCAGCCATCAACCCAGCACTACCATGACCACTAAGCCATGTCGTAAAGTGCCACATCTACTCATTTTTTGAACAACCCCCAGGGATAACGATTCAACCACTTCCCTGGAGCCCAGCCCCTGCCCTCCTCCCTGGCTCTCAGCGCACTGCTGCCCAGCTCTGCCACCCAACAGCACCCAGTGGTCCTGTCTCTGGCACCATATGGTTCACGTCCAGCATTGCTGTTTGTTGGGATCCAGAGGTGGAGACCCTCAGCTTTGCCAAGCTGCATCACGCCGGGAGGAGGTGCAGGGTGATGGAGGCCTTCAGGAAAAGCCTTCTCCTTCTCTCCCAAAAGGAGGGAGGTCCTCTCCAGCTCATCCGGAGCTGAGAATAAAGCACTCGAGCAGACAAGACCCCGTCCCTGGCAGAGGTGCAGCAGGGCTTTGTGGTGCCAGGGTTTTGCAAGGCATGGATGAACAACGTGCAAAGCCTGAAGGCCACAGGAATTTCCTCCATCGACTTTTGTCAGCAGTGGCCTTCTACAGCAAGCTGCAAGGAGACCACAGCACGTTCAGCTTCTTTTGACCAGAGCTGTCTGTATCTGCAGGTGGGATCTCCTGGCAGCGCTGGCACAGCCATGTCCTGTTTCCTACCAACAACTCTGAAATTCAGGGTCACAAAGACCACAACTACCCTGAGCCCCCCTCCTGCAGCCCCAGCTGGGGAGAACAGCAAGGATGGCCACCAGCGCCCATCTCTGTATGGTCCATCTGGACCCAGACCTCTGCCTGTGGGTCAGCCCAAGCCATGATGAAACATCATGGGGATCAAATCAGACTTCTCCTGTCCTTCCTGCTGGCTGGGCATGGATTCGACCCACACCTCAGGCTCAATGAGAACCTAACCCTGCATCCCCTCAGGACACAGCATGGACAGGAGGGTCACAATCCCAGTCTATCTTCCTCTGAGAACAAGGATTCAGAGCAATCACTCAGGAGAGAGCTTTCTGCTCTCAGATCTATTAGACAAGCTCTCAGGCAGATAATTGCATTATTAATGCCCATTTCCCCTCCTTGTCTCCATGGCTGTAATGGGTTTCTAGGCATCCATCTTCCCAGAGATGGTGAACTGATCTGAACTCATCAGCTGCATTATGGCCAAGCAGATACACTTCCCATAGATTTGAAGCCACACTTGCTCAGAAACATCAGCTCTAACCTTTTCGAGGGTTTGTGAAGGCCAGTCGCTTAGAGGATGCTCAGAAACTTGGCCTAAATTCAGTGGATAAGGTTTTCCACCAACTTAGTGGCAGGACCTAGGGTGGCTTTTAGTTTAACATCTAAGCTCTAGCAAATGATGAGTCTCCTTCCCAAGCAGTCTGCCATAATTTAGGCAGAACCTCGTTGCACAAGTGTGAATGTTCGAAAATCCTCTCCACTGCTTTCATACGTGGAAATGTAAACAGAATCGGCAGCTTTTACAGCATCTATATTTGGAGAACTGCAACCTAGGCGTGAGCCCTGGCTCATTTCCAGCGCTGGGTTCTTCAAAGAGTTAAAAAGAGCAGCTGGCACTTCAAAGACAGCTGGCTCGCCCTGCACGCTCCAGCGGCTCTTTGCTGATGTGGAAAGCACCAGGCCTCCCCCCATGGCAAGTTTATAAATAATCATCAGATCCTCTTTCGCCAAAAGAGGATGGTCAGGACTTCCCCCACCCCACCCATGGTTGAGGAAACCTCACCCAGGCGGGTCCTAGAGCCAGTGCAGCCACCATGGACCATCAGCACCCCACCCCAACCCATGGGAAGATCCCACCATCACCCTCTGCTCTGCTCAAAAGCCTTTTCTCCACTGGTGACGGCCTCATCCCTCAGTCCCCACTTACCGGCAAGGATTTGGAAGATTCCAGTAACGTAGAACCGCCCGCCCTTGGTGAGCGTGAACAGCTGGCAGAAGAACAGGAACAGGGACAAGACGCTGAAGATGATGGAGAGGATCATCATGGCTTGGACAGACTGCAGCCATTCTGGGGACAGACAGACAGAAGGCTCAGTGAGGACACCACGATGCCGCCTGGGGTTTGGGGCGATGCGTGTGTGGAGCATCGTGCTGGGGTGAACTGGATCGTGGGGCCACGCACTTTCTCAGGGAGCAGTGATAATAAAATATGAGCAGAGATATTGAGCCTAATCTGAAACCTGCAGAAAAGCTGCTCCCCCGGCTTCATGTAATCTCAGCTGTACTCGAAACTCAAAAACCATGTGCAGCAAGCTATGACACACCGAGCTGGCCGAGCTCGGAGGTAAAATAAACAGACAGCGAGTGAAAACACTCTCTGCCCTTGTGGAGTCAAACCTTTCGGAAAGAGCCTTCCCCAGCTGCCAAGGGCAGCTGCCTCCCAGAGCAGACCAGCTAAACCAGCCCCTGCATGATTCACTGCCCAGCTATTTCCAGGCTTCGTGGGCGTGTAACTCCCCATGTTACCAAAAAAAAAAATCACCACTCCATCCCATGGGCTGCTGCAGCTTGACAGAAAGAGGCAGTGCCTCACCACACCGCGATGGGGCCATGCTCACAAATACCTCTGCCCTTCCCTTTCCTTGTGAAGCCTGAGATAAAAATGACTATCCGCAGCCTTCCTTGAGAGGTCTTTAAGGCCGCAATATCAATTGATGCACCACGAAAGCCAGGCAGGACTTGGTAGCAGTAAACTGAGGGACAAACCACCCAGTGAAAGGCAGAAAAATCATGCTTTGGGCTGGATCCTCAGACAGGGGAGGATTAGGCAGCCCTGAAGTCCCAGCCCCACCATCCTGCCATGGTTTAACTCCTATCAGCTTCACCCCACCAACTGCGGCGACTGCGGAAGGGCTTTCTTGCAGCCAATAGCTGAAATGTATCAGAACTCCCAAATAAAGCTACTCGCCAGCTTAACAACCTTCAGTTCTTGGTGCAGCCACACAGGATTGCCCAGGCCAGCTCCTGCTCCTGGCAAAGCTATTCCTCCTCCCCACTAAATCCTCCCAAAGCTGCATCCACGGAGGTGAGGGCAGAATTTGAATGGGAGAGAGAGGTCCAGTCTTCAGCGAAGATCCATCCTGAGCCCTTCCAGGAGACCTGTGCCCGTGGGTAACACCCTGTGCGACTCAGAACCGTTGGGTGCACGTGACTTTGGACCATCAGTTCCACCTCTTGCCTTCGCATCTGGCCTCTGGATGGTCGTACAACGGAGCAAAGGCAAGCCCAGCTCAACAAAACGGGCTGAAATCACCCTGCAAAGGCAAGCCCAGCTCAACAAAACGGGCTGAAATCACCCTGAGCAGCTCATCTCAAGCAACTTTTTCCTTTCCTTCCTCTTCACACTCCCCTGCAGCAATTAAGGGGCCCCGCAATCATTTCATTGCTGCCAGGTTTGCATCCCTGTGTACCAGTGGCTGCCCTTCCTCAGGAAGGAGCTGCCTTCATTTTCAGGAGATCCTGTTGTGGTTTTCACACAGTACCACACATAAATACCCCACAAAATACCCCACATATTTCACCTTTCTTGGGGAAATCCCTTGCCTTGACCACACCTGACCCTCCAGCTCTGGCCGCTCGCGCCCAGTGAAGCAACGAAGGGGATGGGGCAGCTCAAGTGCTGCCAAAAATCGAAAATCATTGCCTACATGGGGACTGAGAACCAAAAAATTCACAGAACGGCCTAGGTTGGAAGGGACCTTAGAGATCATTTGATCCAACCTCCCTGTCATGGGCAGGGACGCCACCTCTCGACTAGACCAGGCAACACGTGGGGATCGAGCAGGAAGCATAGTTAGAGGATGTACAGCTGCTGAATTGCAACCTCCTTCCATGCTGGAGGACAGAAAGGGCTCCCATCCCACATCTCGGCAGCTGAGCTTTCCTCTCACCCCTTCCCAAGCCCTAAAGCCAAGCCCAGCTCCATGCACTGGCCCCAAGCCCTGCGGGCTGGTCCAGGAGCCAGAAAGTCAAAGCCTTTTGTGATTTCAGAGCCTGCCTGGAGACCTTTCTGCTCGGAGGTGGATGCTCCAACTGCTGGTTATTTTAGGAGAAGGCTGTCTAGACGGAAAGCTGAGCCGAGCTGCCCTTTTAACTGCATCCGCCTCCCGTGCCTCTTTTTTGGTTCTGACAGCCAATGATTTATACGGGCTTTGCAAAAGCACGTTGCAATAAAAGGCTGTGTGAGAGGAATCTAAAGGCTCGCTGGGAGAGAGGAGGAAGCCCACAGCTTCGGCAGCCAGAGAGCAGCAGTCACCTGCAAGTGTGAGCAGGGAAGTCAAGAGACGATCCCACAGACCAGAGCTCTGGACCTGCTCAGATACAGCCCTTTGCTAACTTTTCTGGGCCTCCTTTGGGCAGGATCCCCAGCTCGATGCCTCCGAGACCCACAAGCGCAAGCTGCTCTATTCCCATTAAGCCCACACTGCCTGCCCTACAAGGACAGCTAATTGCCTTTAATTCATCTGAAAACACCACTACAGGTGCAGATAGGACGGCTACCTCCTCAACTCCACATGCTTTTAACTCCTTTGCTATTAGCTCTGTGTCCTACCCGCATGCTTTTAAAAATAAAGCGAATTTCCCAGAGGGAGGTCTGAGCCCCTCGAGCTGTACTGTGGGGCTGTCAGCGCTGTTTACTCCCAGCCTGTTATTTGTGGTTTCCCCTGGGCAGCAAGTCGGTTATGCCTTTTCTTTTTTTTCTCTTGCATCTCTTCAGCTCCCTGTTTATATCTTTGTTCTTCAGGGGGAGGAAGAAAAGGAAACAGAGCGGAAAGGACAGATAACACCCTGCACGCCGCTTCCGGAGAGGACCCATAGGGAGTGCTTTTAGAGCCCTTTCAAATAGCCACAAAAAGAGTAAGAAGTTCTTATGAGACAAATGTGAAAATTTCCCTAAGCTTTGCAAGCCCTGATGCACCCATGCCGCCACTTAGAGTAGCAGGGAAAAGACTTCACCGCTGGGATGCTGAAGACCACTGCTCTAAAGCCTAAAGTGAAAGAAAAAAACAAGAGCAGAAATGGCAACCTAAGGCAAAAATTGCAATCTAAGGCAAAAATTGCAGCTGAACTCTGTCCTCCCTACTCCCAAAAGACAGTAGCTAACCCAATCCCTTCCAGCAAAGCCTGCGTGCAGGGAGGTTTTATACCCAGACGAGGGGTGCAGTGGAGCAGGATTGACAGGGAGGCCAGAAACATGTCCTTGGCCAGGAGCAAAGGGCTTTAAAGGAGAGGCATTGGCTTCCCAGGGTTCAATTCACCGTTCTGCTGTGGACACCCTATTCCTCTTTTGATGCAGCTAAGGAGAAAAAAAATAAAGTGCAAACTCAAAAGAAACTTATTTGAGCAATCAGCTTACAGACTGGCTGCGAGGCATTGCTCAATTAGCGCTCGACATTAAAAAATATCAAAAATATCTGTGACCTCGCAACTCAGAGCATAAAGCTTTCCCTTGGCAAGCTGTGTGTGCACCATACAGTTAAAAAACCACTTCTAACGAAGGAAATGTCCACTGAGGAAGTAACTGTAGCATATAATAATACCAGACTAGAGGAGGGGAGGACATGGATGACCACTTCTGCATGGGAAAACCTTCAACACCTCAAACTAAACATGAGCAGGGTCAGGAACAGCACATGCATCTACTGGCAGGAAGGTACCAGCCCAGGTCTGCCAGGAAAAGCCATGTTTTCTGAGCAGAGTTTTCTCCCAAAGCAGATTCTCAGGCTTTGAGATCTGATCAAGGACCTTTACCCCAACTCACATCCTCGCCTGTGAAGGAGCCAGGTCACATCTCAAGCGCCGGGGCTTGCCACGGTTTTAAACCCTGACGTTTAAGCAGCCCTTAAAGCAGGATGGAAAAGGGTGAAACCGAAGATGCAAAACTATCAGCTCAGCTGCATCGTTCTTCTGGGGCTGAATGTTTGACTGCTGCCTATTGACAACTCACTGCTGCAATCCAGAAATGCAAAAATCTCAGCTACCTGTGGTGCTACTCCTGAGCAGAGCAGCTCCCCCCACACCCATGACCACCCACAGCCCCACTGCTGGAAGGGAACCTGTTGAGAACAGCATCGAAGTTCATCAGCCACATCCAGCAGAGCCTCTCCTAGGGGAAAAACAGCTCCACAACACTGCAACTTGCTTTTGCTTTGGTCCCAGATCTCCCGCCAGCACGAGGTCAAACCTTACTCAGGCGCGCTCTGGGCTGCTGGATGCTCAAGCTGGAAAAGTAGGTTCTCCGCCCAACAGTTGCTCCTTTTCTGTCCTCCTCTGTCTGCTCCCTGGAGAGGACCACAAGGTGCTGGATAAAGGTATTCCTGGAAATCTCACCAGAAAAGGAGGATTCTAAAGAGCTCCCAAGGTATTTGTAAGGGCCAGGCGATGAGCAGGTGGGAGACACCAGGGCTGTGGGGAGGCAGAGAATGAACACAGTCCTCCAACTCCTGGCCAAGACTTCCTGTAGCTCGCTTCAGAAGCGGATGAAGCCCTCTTTTCTCCTCTTGCCCTCCTTTCCTCTTGGCTGTCCTCCCTTCTGCCTTCCCCTCGAAGCTCCATCCATGAAACCTCTGAGGCCAGGAGGTCTGTAGCTCTCCATCAAAGTAGTCTCTGAGTCCAGGAGGTCTGTAGCTCTACAGAGGTGTCCCATCAGACCATCAAAGCTCACGTCCCACAGAGGCCAGCGCCACCGAGGCAGCAGAAAGCTACTGGCACCATGAAAACCACCTTCCAACAGCTCAACAATGCCCAAGCCTGCTCCTCTCCAAGACCCTCGGTGTGATGGCTCTGATCTTTTGGCTTGTCTGTGAGAGTGAGCCGAGGTGGCAGATACATCATTTCAGGCTCAGGTACCAGCTCACGCTGACTGCGAGCCCAGGCACGAGGAGCAGGGACGGGGAGCGATGGTGCCCTGACCTGCGGGCATGTCACAGGGGCACCCTCAGCCTGGGGCTGCAGGGACACCCAAGAGTCACATCAAGGCCAAAAAAAATGTTGGATTAAGAGTTTTCCAGCACTCTACAGGGGACTCCCCCACCCATTCTTCTGGTTTTCTGGTCATCGTTTTCTCACAGGTTCGTTTCCTCCCTTTTGCTCCTCTCCCATGGGCCAACCCCCCCTGCCCCGCCTCACCCAGCAGGGGAGGTGACTGAACCCCCTGTTACACAGAAATAGAAAAGTTAAAGAGTTCTGGAGCAGCTGAGAGCAGGAGAACAGCACTGACTGCCTACCTCTCCCAAGGAGATGCTCTTTCTGAGAAGAACAAGCAACAAAAACCTCATTTTAAGCAGAGGAAATCCCTTTCATATGGCAGGCAACATGGTTACAGCAGAAAGCGATCTCAAATACAAAATACTCTCCTGGAACATTCCCGACGCACCCCCCAGCCCAGTTTATTCCAGACAGCTGAGGGGCAAGCCATGGTCACCCAGAAGTTGGCAGAGAGGGGGTCAATCCTGCTCGAGTTAAGCCAACGTCACCTATCACTGATGACAAAGCAGGTGCCCCAAATCCACAAACTGCTGAGGTTAAAAGCCAGCTCTTTGCAAACTGCAAAGACCCCCAAAAAACCAGAGATACCCCCAAATCAGGATATCTGTCCATGCAGTCCAGAAACCGATGGCTAGAACCTCAAGTACAAAGGCTATCTGCCATCACATAAACAAGCTCTACAGTATTTCCTGGGTGGCTTTGTTATAACAGCTTCAGTGTCCTTAAACAGGGGTAATTTCTTGCTGGTTTGCAGCAAAACCAAGCAGAAGGCTGCAGCAGCCCCGTGCCCGCCGACTCGGCAAGACAGAAGGTACCTTTAGCAGTCAATAAAAGGCTGACACCAGGTTTTAAGTCTTTGAATCTTCAAATCTTTGATCTAGGAAGTGTCCCCGCACCAGTGACAAATTCTCCAAGTCTTGATCCAGTTGGTGTCACCTCGGCTCCTTCAGTGGGCTAGAAGGGAATTTGCTCCCGTCTCTTTTTGTTCGGATATTTCATACTCACTCTCAATAGTGGAATTAGACATTGAGAAATAATTTTACCCTGGTGCAAGGCTTAAAGGCAGCCTAGCAAACATCGTTTTCAGCCCTAAAAAGGATTACAGCAAGTTAAATGGCACCTCCATCTCTCCATACCTTTTCCACAGCACACAAGTGACTCCTTCTAAAAGAAAAGAAGACTTTGAAAGAGGAAGAATTTGGAGGAATAAGCTCAGTGGGGCTGACAGAGCAAAAGCAACAGATTCAGGTGTTTCAGTCACATATTTTAAAGTTGAGAAACAGCAGCACAATTCCTCCTGGGAACAGCTGATGGGTCAGGGCCCAGATGCCCTCACCTTGGGCTGGGGATGAAGACTCTTCTTGCCTCCTCCAGCGCAAAGAAAACGCATTTCAGGCACCAGTTTAGGGTCTTGCCTGCCAGAGCAAAGCGGGTCTGGAAGAGGTAAGGTCAGTTTAGAGGAGGGAAAGCCACCGGGACGTGGCAGTGCCTGTCCCACCGATGGGAGGTCCAATCCTGCCCATCTAGGTGGTCCAGGGCAGAACTTGGCTCTGGATCACCCACCTGCACTTGGGTTGTGGCCACCACATCGGCATCACTTAGTAATCACGGGGATTGGCAGCCTGCACGTTTCCCAAGGTTTGGGGCTTTCTTTTCGCTTTCAAAAAAGCTAAACCTCCCCTGCTGCAACCTGCCTGTGAACACACCAGTCAGACTCAAAAAAAACCTCAGAGCAGTGACAGGAGAAACAGTGAGAAGACACCAGGAAATCTTCTTGCCTGCCTAAAAAATTCCAGTTTTGGAAAGAAAAGGCCATTTTTAGAGGGGGAAAAATACAACATAGTGTCAGAAAATTCAGGGTGGGATCTACTTAAGAGCCCTGGAGTGGCTGAGGGGTCCGGCCACGTGCCCCGTGCCTGCAGAGGGATCACGCAGCCGGGGGCTGGCATGCAGCCGTGCCGACGCACAATTCTGGGATTCAGAGCTGAATTCCTGAGATAAGTCTTTTCCAGGAATGTCTGACAGTGCAAATGAAGCAAAGATTGCAACATTTTTTCCATACTTCTCAGCCTCTTGAAGACAACGACGACAACAACAACAAAAAAAGTCATTATCTGACAGGCAAACGCAGAAATCAAAGTAACAAGCAGGTGGTTGTGAAAGGTGACAAAGTGGGCATCCGCCTCGACCCAGCGTCTCCTCCTCCCTCCCCGCGCTCGATCCCACCAGCATCACTCAGCACTCGCACATGCAGGGGGCTCGGGAGGAATCTGGGAGGCGAGAGCTCAGCCAGCTCCATCCCGTGCCCAAGGTCTGCTGATGACCTGGTTTGGGCAAGTTCAGCTTCTCATTGGGGTGACAGGAGGCTCATCCACCCTCATGGAGGGATGAGGCCAAGGGGAGCACCTCAGCACAGGCCCCCCACCCATGCCCAGCCCTGCCTAACTCCACATATTCCGAGCGCCCCTCCTCTTCAAAATAAGAGGAAGAAAAAACTGTGCTGCGATGGCCAGGAGAAAAAACTGCCTCTACGTAAAGACCAAGTCCTGCCAAAATTCCCCAATGAGGATTTCTTGCTCTTAAGCCCAGAGCAGACCTTGGCGCTCCACGATTAACCGTTGAGCGCCGTCCTTGGCGGAGGCACAGAGACACAAATTCTTCAGGCTTTCCGCAACCCAGCGTAGCGCGCACGGCCTGTGTTTTGAAAGAGATTTAAACGAGAACGGTTTGCGGTGTCTGGGATAGGATCTTTCGTATTTTTGAAAGTAAGCATGTTCCCAGCAAAGGGAGCCTGAGGAGGGACCAGGCAGTGGATGGGGCAGAAGACTTTGTCCAAGCAAAACCCTCTTCTCCTGGTGCTGGAGCAGAGTTTTCATATAAATACAAGCTGGCAGAGAGCTCTTAAAAGACTTGAGCACAACATTCCTCTACGCAGAGGAGCCCACTGGGACACCTTATCAACCAAACTCAGCTGCTCAACTGCGTTTTTAGTGGGGTCATCTACACTACAGTCCCTCTAACGATCAAAAAAAAATAAAATAAATCCTTTCTGGGAAAGATCCAGAGGGAAGTCCCTCTTTGAGCAGCTTTTGAGAACAAGGCATACGGAGTCTGAACACCCAGCGGGACAGACGTAGATGAAACGACCTGAACCACATTTCAGGTGAGCCCCTCTTGACACCGACGACTCCTCGACACGCAGCCTCCTGCAACCGCCCAGAAAAAGCGGTGCAGGTTTGAAAAGCGAAAGATTTGGGGAGGCTTTACAGCCCTCAGCTCTGGGCCTCTGGGCAGTGCGGGCAGGGGGGCAAGCGCCACTTTTTCTTTCAAAGCCCACGGTCAGCAGTTTCAGAGCATGCATGAATGGCCCTGAAGCAGGCTGCCTACGCTGCAGATAGCCAGCACCAGCCAACTGCTGATGAAGGACATGACTCCAGAAGGCTCCTCCTCGGTTGGGATGGGATCCAGGCGCTTCCCGGCTGGTCCGGACACCACCAGGCGTCAGCAGAGACTCGCGGCGGTAGCTTCACTCCCACCCAAACCAGAGTGGGGCCCACGAAAGGAAACTTAACCCCAGAGAGGAGAAAAGAAGGAGAATGAGCCTCAGCATCTACCTCCCCCCTGCATGAGGTGACTGCCAGTGGTTTGCTCCCAGCAGGCTGCGGGGATTGGGGTGACATGAATCTCCAAAAAACCCTGACGGGCTCCCATCTGAAAGCATTTCATGCTGCAACACCTTCCTGCCTTGCTGAGACCACGGGGCATCGGCTTGCCCCTACACCAGGACCATGATTTTGGCACGGTGACTGCACTCCCAGGGGCATCAGTCTGATTCATGGCTGGTTTTACTGGGAGAGTCTGTTTCCACAGAAAGGCAAAAACTCAAGCTAACAGAAAACAAATGCTGGAGGCAGCACTGCCCTGTCTTCTGGGGAAATTGAGCCACAGGTTTGCTTGACCCCCACTGAGCACAGATTTCATGTTACTGATACCACTGGGTGCCCTGGAAACTGCCTCACGGCATCTTAGCAAGTGCTCCTCTCCTGCTGACCTCAGCAAACAGCTCACCGGTGATGTCACCCAGTGTGACGTCACCCGGCGTGACATCACTCTTCACCCAGAGGTTCAGCCACCCCGGGAGTGCAGGTGCCACGGGGGCCATTTCAGCAGGGGGGACAAATGAGGGCACTGCAAACGCCACCTGGCAAACCCCGCGCTTGGGGCAGCCCCGTGCACCCCCCAGACCCTGAGGGGAAGGGGTGGGAGGGAACAACTTCAGGGAAAAGCAGGAGGGAATCACAAATAACCCGCAAAGGTCACATCCATCCCTCATTTCCTAATTCCAGGGAGGA
Source organism: Apaloderma vittatum (assembly GCF_000703405.1). NCBI lineage: Eukaryota > Metazoa > Chordata > Aves > Trogoniformes > Trogonidae > Apaloderma > Apaloderma vittatum. Next base: position 86,832 of record NW_009725510.1, read on the forward strand.
GAAGAAAAGCGAGGGGCGGCAGCAGCCCCCGTGGCCGGGGAGCACTCACCATTCGTGGACGATGTCATGCAGCGGAAGGCACTACCAGAGGTGCAGTTGTGCCACAGATCCGCCGTGTGCTCGCCGTTCACCAGCCATTGCTGCAAAAAGACACAGCTCCCTGAGCCCCAGGGCCCCAACAGGCAGCCGTGGGACCCCCTCGAGACCTCCCCAAACAGCTTTGACCCCGAGGAACTCTAGCACGTGCCGGGCCAGCTGCTCCAGGGCACACGTTTTTCTTTAGAAAGGGGTTTGGAAAATAAATACTGATATTTTCTTTTAGCTGCTTTCACCTCAACGGCAGAAAAACAGAAGCTCTTTATTCTGTTTAAACGTGGATCAAGTCCCTTGGGGCAGATGCATGCTCCCCTCCCCGCTGCGTCCTTGCCTGGTTCCTGGCCGGGCTATTTGAATGCTTCCACGTGATTTCTAACGACTTGGAAGAGTTTTGTAAGGACTCGGAAGATTTTTGTAACGTCTACTACTACAACTACTACTACTGTCCATCAGAAAAAAAAAAACCCAAAAACCCACACCAAAAGCGGGAGAGAGAAATCTGGTGAAGCAAGCTTGGAACTCACCAGCTCTGCAAAACTGCTGCTTTAAAAGCAAGTGAAACCTCTTCCTAAGTAGAGGACGTGTTAACTGAGCTGTGGACCGATAATGGTGCTGGGAACCCTCAGTGCAGCATCCAGCCCTCAGTCTCCCCACTTAAAAAGCAAAGTTTAAGCCTTGAAAATCTTCAGTTCGGGTCAGGAGACAGAGGCTCTGCCTAATTCACTGCCCCAAAGGAGCAAAGCTGGAGACCAAAACCACGGGCGCTGAGGAGCCAGTGCCCAAACCAGCCCTGTTCGAGGGCTTTTTGCTCAGACTGGCCGTACTGGTCCTGCAGGCTGAAGGCCCCTTAGCAGGTGGAGCTCCCTCACGAGTGGGGAGCATGCCATCACCCCCACCGGAGGGGAGTTGGGGGGCTCTGAAGCTTCTCCCTGATGCGAACCAGCGCGGGGACAAGGAGAGGGGCTCCCAGGACGCCCCGAGCCCCCAGTGCAGCACGTCACCCTGTGACAGCACAAACGTGGGAAGAACTTTTGGTGCAAAATGCCCCCCAAACCCCACGGTTAGTAAGACCAGCAAACAGCGAGGCAAAGTTCCCTGATAAAAGCCAGGCTGGAAAATAAACCACGAATGAAAACCAACGCTTTCTGGTCTTGCCAGGCACTCCCTGCCTCACCCGGAGCCCGGTGCCGGAGCAAAATTCCAGACTTACACTGACGATGGTGGAGATGAAGAGGAGCACCAGCACGGTGACGTGGAGCACGATGATCCCCAGCAGCAAAAGCAGCATCTTGGCAGTGCCGGGCGGCAGAACTGGAGAGGGAGAGGGATGCTGCTGAGTGTCTCCGGGGGGGACCCAGCCCCAGGGGCTGTTTCCCTCGGCCAACTGAGGTGAGGGGTGGGGAGGGGTGTCTGAGCCTTCTGTCGGGACCCACTCCCCAACATCCCCCGGGGGGTTCTCCCAGCCTGCTCCCCCAAGGCCTCTCCCCGAGGGGGCTTCCCTACTCCCCCTCCCCTTGGGGACCCCGAAGGGCTTCCCCCCCAGCCCCTCTCCTCTGAGAGGGTGGGTTCCCACCCCTCTGCCCGAGAGGACCGTGCTCCTCGGCACCCCCGAAGCCCTCGGGGACCCCCCAGGGGAGGCTTTCCCCAGCCCAAATCCCCCGGCGACCCCCGAGGAGGGACGGAGGGAGCGTCTAACTCGGCCCCTCTCACCCGACGGGGCTCCCTCGGCCGCTCTTCTCCGAGGGTCTCCCCGGCCCCTCTGCCCCTCGGCACCCGCAGGACAGGCTCTCCCGGACCCTCTCCCCTGGGGGGAAAGCCCCCCCAGCTGCCCGGCCGACTGTGGGAGAAGAGAGGGCTTGCCCTGACCCTCTCTCCCTAGAGGGCCTAAGGAGCAGGGGGTCCCTCATTCCCTCTCCCCTATGGACCCCTCGGAGGGTCCCTGGGGATGGCTGCCCCCCTCCCCGGGGGAGCCCTCCAGCAGCCCCATTCCCTCCCCCCGGGGGGGGAGCGGCGGCTCGGGCCGTACTCACGTCGCGGCGGAGCCGAGGGTCGCTGGGCAGCGGGGCCGGGAGCGGAGCGGA